>NW_026871030.1:300000-596720 GCF_033118175.1 Dama dama | reverse complement strand
CAACACCGCTTCATGCTCCTCCTATTTGTCTGACCGTTTCATGCTCCTCATATTTTTGACACCTTTTGAAGGTCTTCATATTTTTCACACCTTTTCAGGCTCTTCATGTTTTTGAACACCGTTTCATGCTCCTCCTGTTTTTCAGACCGTTTCCTGCTCATCTCATTTTTGACACCTTTGAAAGCTCTTCATATTTTTCATACCTTTTGAAGCTCTTCATATTTTTCACACGTTTTCAGGCTATTCATGTTTTTCAACAGTGCTTCATGCTCCTCCGACTTTTCAGACCGTTTCATGCTCCTCATATTTTTACACCTTTTGAAGCTCTTCATATTTTTCACACCTTTTCAGGCTCTTCTTGTATTTGAACACCGCTTCATGCACCTCCTATTTTTCACAACTTTTGAAGCTCTTCATATTTTTCACACCGTTTCAGGCTCTTCTTGTGCTTGAACACCGCTTCATGCACCTCCTATTTTTCACACCTTTTGAAGCTCTTCATATTTTTCACACCTTTTCAGGCTCTTCTTGTGTTTGAACACCGCTGCATTCACCTCCTATTTTTCACACCTTTTGAAGCTCTTCATATTTTTCACACCTTTTCAGACTCTTCATGTTTTGAACACCGCTTCATCCTTCTTCTATTTTTCAGAGCGTTTCATGCTCCTCATATTTTTCACACCTTTTGAAGCTCTTTATATTTTCACACCTTTTCATGATCTTTATTTTTTTGAACACCACTTCATTCTCCTCCTATTTTTTAGACCGTTTCATGCTCATCTCAATTTTGACAGCTTTTGAAGCTCTTCATATTTTTCACACCTTTTGAAGCTCTTCATATTTTTCACACCTTTTCAGACTCTTCATGTTTTGAACACCGCTTCATGCTCCTACTATTTTCAGACCGTTTCAACCTCCTCATGTATTTCACACCTTTTGAAGCCCTTCATATTTTTCACAAATTTTCAGGCTCTTCATGTTTTTGAACATCATTTCAAGCTGCTCCTATTTTTCAGACCGTTTCATGCTCCTCATATTTTTGACCCCTTTTGAAGCTCTTCATATATTTCAAACCTTTTCAGTGTTTTCATTTTTTTGAACACCACTTCATGCTCCTCCTATTTTTCAAAAAGTTTCATGCTCATCTCTTTTTGACTCCTATTCAAACTCTTAATATCATTCTCCCTTTTAAAGCTCTTCATGTTTTTCACTCGTTTTTATCCTCTTCATGATTTTCAGCACAGTTTCATGCTCCTCCTATTTTTCAGTCCGTTTCATGTTCCTCGTATTTTTGACACCTTTTGAAGCTCTTCATATTTCTCACACATTTTAAGTGTCTTTTTGTTTTTCAACACGATTTCATGCTCCTCCTATTTTTCAGACCGTTTCATGCTCCTCATATTTTTGACACCTTTTGAAGCTCTTCATATTTTTCACACATTTTAAGTGTTTTCATGTTTTTCAACACCGTTTCATGATCCTCCTATTTTTCAGACCGTTTCATGCTCCTCATATTTTTGACACCTTTTGAAGCTCTTCTATTTTTTTCACACATTTTGAAGCTCTTCATATTTTTCACAACTTTTCAGGCTCTTCATGTTTTTGAACACCGCTTCATGCTCCTCTTATTTTTCAGACCGGTTCATGCTCCTCATGTATTTCACACCTTTTGAAGCTCTTCATATTTTTCACACCTTTTCAGGCTCTTCATATTTTTGAACACCGTTTCATGCTTCTCTTTTTTTTCAGACCATTTCTTGTTCCTCATATTTATGACACCTTTTGAAGCTCTTCATATTTTTCACACCTTTTGAAGCTGTTCATATTTTTCACACCATTTGAAGCTCTTCATACTTTTCACACGTTTTCAGTTCTTCATGTTTTTCAACACCGCTTCATGCTCCTGCTAATTTTCAGACCCTTTCATGCTCCACATATTTTTGACACGTTTTGAAGCTCTTCATGTTTTTCACACCTTTTCAGGTCTTCATGTCTTTCAACACCGCTTCATGCTCCTCCTTTATTTCAGACAGTTTCATTCTCCTCCTATTTTTGACACCTTTTGAAGCTCTTCATATATTTCACACCTTTTCAAGCTCTTCATGTTTTGGAACACCGATTCATGCTCCTCCTATATTTCATACCATTTCATGCTCTTCCTATTTTTCAGGCCGTTTCATGCTCCTCATATTTTGACACCTTTTGAAGCTCTTCGTATTTTTCACACATTTTCAGGCTCTTCATGTTTTTGAACACCACTGCATCTACTGTTATTTTTCAGACCGTTTCATGCTCCTCATATTTGAGAAGTTTTGAAGCTCTTCATATATTTCACACCTTTTCAGGCACTTCATATTTTTCAAAACCGCTTCATGCTCCTCCTATTTTTCAGACCCTTTCATGCTCCTCCTATTTTTCAGGCCGTTTCATGCTCCGCATATATTTCACACCTTTTGAAGCTCTTCACATTTTTCACACCTTTTCTGGTTCTCATGTTTTTGAACACAGCTTCATGCTCCCCCTTTTTTCAGACCGTTTCATGCTCTTCATATATTTCACACCTTTTGAAGCTCTTCATATTTTTCATACCTTTTCAGGCTCTTCATGTTTTTCAACAGCATTTCATGCTCCTCCTATTTTTCAGACCGTTTCATGCTCCTCATATTTTTGACACCTTTTGAATATCTTCATTTTTTTCACACCTTTTCAGGCTCTTCATGTTTTTCAACAGCATTTCATGCTCCTCCTATTTTTCAGACCGTTTCGTGCTCCTCATGTTTTTCAAACCTTTTGAAGCTCTTCATATTTTTCACAACTTTTCAGGCTCTTTTTGTTTTTGAACACTGCTTCATGCTCCTCCTATTTTTCAGACCGTTTCATGCTCCTCATATATTTCAGACATTTTGAAGCTCTTCATATATTTCACACCTTTTCAGGCTCTTCATGTTTTTCAACACAACTTCATGCCTCTCCTATATTTCAGACCGTTACATGCTCCTCATATTTTTGACATCTTTTGAAGCTCTTCATATTTTTCACATCTTTTGAAGCTCTTCATATTTTTCACACGATTTCAGGCTCTTCATGTTTTTCAACACCGCTTCATGCTCCTCCTATTTTTCAGACCACTTCATTCTCCACATATTTTGACATCTTTTGAAGCTCTTCATGTATTTCACACCTTTACAGGCTCTTCTTTTTTTTTCAACACCACTTCATGCTCCTCCTATTTTTCAGACCGTTTCATGCTCATCTCATTTTTGACACCTTTTGAAGCTCTTCATATTTTTCACAACTTTGAAGCTCTTCATATTTTTCACACGTTTTCAGGCTCTTCATGTTTTTCAACACCGCTTCATGCTGCTTCTATTTTTCAGACCGTTTCATGCTCCTCATATTTTTGACACGTTTTGAAGCTCTTCATATTTTTCACACCTTTTCAGGCTTTTCATGTATTTGAACACGCTTCATGCTTCTCCTGGTTCTCAGACCGTTTTTTGCTCCTCATATTTTTGACACCTTTTGAAGCTCTTCATATTTTTCACACGTTTCAGCTCTTCATGTTTTTCAACACCGCTCCATGCTCTTCCTATTTTTCAGACCGTTTCAAGCTCATCTCATTTTTGACAACATTTGAAGCTTTTTATATTTTTCACAACATTTCAGGCCCTTCATGTTTTTGAACACCGCTTCATGCTCCTCCTATTTTTCAGAGAGTTTCATGCTCCTCATGTGTTTCACACCTTTTGAAGCTCTTCATATTTTTCACACCTTTTCAGGCTCTTCATGTTTTTCCACACTACTTCCTGCTCCTCCTATCTTTCTGACCCTTTCATGCTCCACATATTTTTCACACCTTTTGTAGCTCTTCATATTTTTCACAGCTTTTCAGGCTCTTCATGTTTTTCAACACCGCTTCATGCTCCTCCTATTTGTCTGACCGTTTCATGCTCCTCATATTTTTGACACCTTTTGAAGGTCTTCATATTTTTCACACCTTTTCAGGCTCTTCATGTTTTTGAACACCGTTTCATGCTCCTCCTGTTTTTCAGACCGTTTCCTGCTCATCTCATTTTTGACACCTTTGAAAGCTCTTCATATTTTTCATACCTTTTGAAGCTCTTCATATTTTTCACACGTTTTCAGGCTATTCATGTTTTTCAACAGTGCTTCATGCTCCTCCGACTTTTCAGACCGTTTCATGCTCCTCATATTTTTACACCTTTTGAAGCTCTTCATATTTTTCACACCTTTTCAGGCTCTTCTTGTATTTGAACACCGCTTCATGCACCTCCTATTTTTCACAACTTTTGAAGCTCTTCATATTTTTCACACCGTTTCAGGCTCTTCTTGTGCTTGAACACCGCTTCATGCACCTCCTATTTTTCACACCTTTTGAAGCTCTTCATATTTTTCACACCTTTTCAGGCTCTTCTTGTGTTTGAACACCGCTGCATGCACCTCCTATTTTTCACACCTTTTGAAGCTTTTCATATTTTTCACACCTTTTCAGACTCTTCATGTTTTGAACACCGCTTCATCCTTCTTCTATTTTTCAGAGCGTTTCATGCTCCTCATATTTTCCACACCTTTTGAAGCTCTTTATATTTTCACACCTTTTCATGCTCTTTATTTTTTTGAACACCACTTCATTCTCCTCCTATTTTTTAGACCGTTTCATGCTCATCTCAATTTTGACAGCTTTTGAAGCTCTTCATATTTTTCACACCTTTTGAAGCTCTTCATATTTTTTCACACCTTTTCAGACTCTTCATGTTTTGAACACCGCTTCATACTCCTACTATTTTCAGACCGTTTCAACCTCCTCATGTATTTCACACCTTTTGAAGCCCTTCATATTTTTCACAAATTTTCAGGCTCTTCATGTTTTTGAACATCATTTCAAGCTGCTCCTATTTTTCAGACCGTTTCGTGCTCCTCATGTTTTTCAAACCTTTTGAAGCTCTTCATATTTTTCACAACTTTTCAGGCTCTTTTTGTTTTTGAACACTGCTTCATGCTCCTCCTATTTTTCAGACCGTTTCATGCTCCTCATATATTTCAGACATTTTGAAGCTCTTCATATATTTCACACCTTTTCAGGCTCTTCATGTTTTTCAACACAACTTCATGCCTCTCCTATATTTCAGACCGTTACATGCTCCTGATATTTTTGACATCTTTTGAAGATCTTCATATTTTTCACATCTTTTGAAGCTCTTCATATTTTTCACACGATTTCAGGCTCTTCATGTTTTTCAACACCGCTTCATGCTCCTCCTATTTTTCAGACCACTTCATTCTCCACATATTTTGACATCTTTTGAAGCTCTTCATGTATTTCACACCTTTACAGGCTCTTCTTTTTTTTTAACACCGCTTCATGCTCCTCCTATTTTTCAGACCGTTTCATGCTCATCTCATTTTTGACACCTTTTGAAGCTCTTCATATTTTTCACAACTTTGAAGCTCTTCATATTTTTCACACGTTTTCAGGCCCTTCATGTTTTTCAACACCGCTTCATGCTGCTTCTATTTTTCAGACCGTTTCATGCTCCTCATATTTTTGACACGTTTTGAAGCTCTTCATATTTTTCACACCTTTTCAGGCTTTTCATGTATTTGAAGACGCTTCATGCTTCTCCTGGTTCTCAGACCGTTTTTTGCTCCTCATATTTTTGACACCTTTTGAAGCTCTTCATATTTTTCACACGTTTTCAGCTCTTCATGTTTTTCAACACCGCTTCATGCTCTTCCTATTTTTCAGACCGTTTCAAGCTCATCTCATTTTTGACAACATTTGAAGCTTTTTATATTTTTCACAACATTTCAGGCCCTTCATGTTTTTGAACACCGCTTCATGCTCCTCCTATTTTTCAGAGAGTTTCATGCTCCTCATGTATTTCACACCTTTTGAAGCTCTTCATATTTTTCACACCTTTTCAGGCTCTTCATGTTTTTCCACACCACTTCATGCTCCTCCTATTTTTCAGCCCGTTTCATGCTCCTCATGTGTTTCACACCTTTTGAAGCTCTTCATATTTTTCAAACCTTTTCAGGCTCTTCATGTTTTTGATCACTGTTCCATGCTCCTCCTATTTTTCAGAACGTTTCATGCTCCTCATATTTTTGACACCTTTTGAAGCTCTTCATATTTTTCACACCATTTCAGGCTCTTCATGTTTTTGATCACCGCTTCATGCTCCTCCTATTTTTCAGACCGTTTCATGCTCCTCATATTTTTGACACCTTTTGAAGCTCTTCATATATTTCACAACTTTTCAGGCCCTTCATGTTTATCAACACCATTTCATGCTCCTCCCTTTTTTCAGACCATTTCATGCTCATCTCATTTTTGACACCTGTTGAAGCTCTTCATATTTCTCACACCTTTTGAAGCTCTTCATTTATTTCACTCCTTTACAGGCTCTTCATGTTTTTCAACACCGCTTCATGCTCCTCCTATTTTTCAGACCGTTTAATGCTCCTACTATGTTTGACACTTTTTGAAGCTCTTCATATTTTTCACAACTTTTCAGGCTCTTCATGGTTTTCAACACCGCTTCATGCTCCTCCTTTATTTCAGACAGTTTCATTCTCCTCATATTTTTGACACCTTTTGAAGCTCTTCATATATTTCACACCTTTTCAAGCTCTTCATGTTTTGGAAAACCGATTCATGTTCCTCCTATTTTACAGACCCTTTCATGCTCCTCCTATTTTTCAGGCCGTTTCATGCTCCTCATGTATTTCACACCTTTTGAAGCTCTTCATATTTTTCACACCTTTTCAGGCCCTTCATGTTCTTCCACATCACTTCATGCTTCTCCTATTTTTCAGATCGTTTCATGCTCTTCATATATTTCACACCTTTTGAAGCTCTTCATATTTTTCATACCTTTTCAGGCTCTTCATGTTTTTCAACAGCATTTCATGCTCCTCCTATTTTTCAGACCATTTCATGCTCCTTATATTTTTGACACCTTTTGAATATCTTCATTTTTTTCACACCTTTTCAGGCTCTTCATGTTTTTCAACAGCATTTCATGCTCCTCCTATTTTTCAGACAGTTTCGTGCTCCTCATGTTTTTCAAACCTTTTGAAACTCTTCATATTTTTCACAACTTTTCAGGCTCTTCATGTTTTTGAACACTGCTTCATGCTCCTCCTATTTTTCAGACCATTTCATGCTCCTCATATTTTTGACACCTTTTGAAGCTCTTCATTTATTTCACTCCTTTACAGGCTCTTCATGTTTTTCAACACCATTTCAAGCTCCTCCTATTTTTCAGACCGTTTCATGCTCCTCATAGTTTTGGCACCTTTTGAAGCTCTTCATATTTTTCAACCCTTTTCAGGCTCTTTATGTTTTTCAACACCGCTTCATGCTCGTCTTATTGTCCAGACCGTTTCATGCTCCTCATATTTTTGACACCTTTTGGATATCTTCATTTTTTTCACACCTTTTCAGGCTCTTCATGTTTTTCAACAGCATTTCATGCTCCTCCTATTTTTCAGACCGTTTCATGTTCCTCATATTTTTGACACCTTTTGGATATCTTCATTTTTTTCACACCTTTTCAGGCTCTTCATGTTTTTCAACAGCATTTCATGCTCCTCCTATTTTTCAGACCGTTTCGTGCTCCTCATGTTTTTCAAACCTTTTGAAGCTCTTCATATTTTTCACACCTTTTCATGCTCTTCATGTTTTCAACACCGATTCATGCTCCTCCTATTTTTCAGTCCATTTCATGCTCCTCCTATTTTTCACACCGTTTCATTCTCCTCATATTTTGACACATTTTGAAGCTCTTCATATTTTTCACTCCTTTTCAGGCTCTTCATGTTTTTGAACATGGATTCATGCTCCTCCTATTTTTCAGACCATTTCATGCTCCTCATATTTTTGACACGTTTTGAAGCTCTTCATATTTTTCACAACTTTTCAGGCTGTTCATGTTTTTCAATACCGCTTCATGCTCCTCCTATTTTTCAGACTTTTCATGCACCTCATAGTTTTCACACACTTTGAAGCTCTTCATATTTTTCACACCTTTTCAGGCTCTTCATGTTTTTGAACACAACTTCATGCCTCTCCTATTTTTCAGACCGTTTCATGCTCCTCATATTTTTGACACCTTTTGAAGCTCTTCATATTTTTCACATCTTTTGAAGCTCTTCATAATTTCACAACTTTTCAGGCTCTTCATGTTTTTCAACACTGCTTCATGCTCGTCCTATTTTTCAGAACTTTTCATGCTCCTCATATATTTGACACCTGTTGTAGCTCTTCATATTTTTCACAGTATTTCAGGCTCTTCATGTATTTGAACTCTGCTTCAGGCTCCTCCTATTTTTCAGACCGTTTTATGCTCCTCATATTTTTGACACCTTTTGAAGCTCTTCATATGTTTCACACTTTTTCAGGCTCTTCATGTTTTTCAACAACGCTTCATGCTTCTCCTATTTTTCACACCTTTTGAAGCTCTTCATATTTTTCACACCTTTTCAGGCTCTTCATGTTTTTGAACAACGCTTCATGTTCCTACAATTTTCAGACCGTTTCAAACTCCTCATGTATTTCACACCATTTGAAGCTCTTCATATTTTTCACACCTTTTCAGTCTCTTCATGTTATTGAACAGCGTTTCATGCTGCTCCTATTTTTCAGACGGTTTCATACTCCTCATATTTTTGACACATTTTGAAGCTCTTCGTATATTTCACACCTTTTAAGGCTCTTCATATTTTTCAACACGACTTCATGCTCCTCCTATTTTTCAGACCGTTTCATGCTCCTCATATTTTTGACACCTTTTGAAGCTCTTCATTATTTTCACACATTTTCAGGCTCTTCATGTTTTTAAACACTGTTTCATGCTCCACCTATTTTTCAGACCGTTTCATTCTCCTCATATTTTTGACACCTTTTGAAGCTCTTCATATTTTTCACATCTTTTCAGGCTCTTAATGTTTTTCAACACAGCTTCATGCTCCTCCTATTTTTCAGACCGTTTCATGCTCCTCATATTTTTCACACCTTTTCAGGCTCTTCATGTTTTTGAACAACGCTTCATGCTCCTACAATTTTCAGACCGTTTCAAACTCCTCATGTATTTCACACCATTTGAAGCTCTTCATATTTTTCACACCTTTTCAGTCTCCTCATGTTTTTGAACAGCGTTTCATGCTGCTCCTATTTTTCAGATGGTTTCATACTCCTCATATTTTTGACATATTTTGAAGCTCTTCATATATTTAACACCTTTTAAGGCTCTTCATATTTTTCAACACGACTTCATGCTCCTCCTAATTTCAGACCATTTCATGCTCCTCATATTTTTGACACCTTTTGAAGCTCTTCATAATTTTCACACATTTTCAGGCTCTTCATGTTTTTAAACACTGTTTTATGCTCCACCTATTTTTCAGACCGTTTCATTCTCCTCATATTTTTGACACCTTTTGAAGCTCTTCAATTTTTAACACCTTTTGAATCTCTTCATATTTTTCACACCTTTTGAGGCTCTTCCTGTTTTTCAACACCGCTTCATGCTCCTCCTTTTTTTCAGACAGTTTCATTCTCCTCCTATTTTTCACACCTTTTAAAGCTCTTCATATTTTTCACACCTTTTGAGGCTCTTCATGTTTTTCAACACCACTTCATGCTTCTCCTATTTTTCAGAACGTTTCAGTCTCCTCATATTTTTGACAGCTTTTGATTCTCTTCCTATTTTTCACACCTTTCCATGCTCTTCATATTTTTCAACACCGTGTCATGCTCCTCCTATTTTTCTGACGGTTTCATGCTCCTCATATTTTTCACACCTTTAAAGCTCTTCATATTTTCCTCACATTTTAAGTCTCTTCATGTTTTTCAACACCGTGTCATGCTCCTCATATTTTTCAGACAGTTTCATGCTCCTCATAATTTTCACACCTTTAAAGCTATTCATTTTTTTCACACCTTTTCAGTCTCTTCATGTTTTGAATACCGCTTCATGATCCTCCTATTTTTCAGACCGTTTCATGCTCCGCATATATCACACCCTTTGAAGTTCTTCATATATTTCACACCTTTTCTGGTTCTCATGTTTTTGAACACAGCTTCATGCTCCTCCTCTTTTTCAGACCGTTTCATGCTCCTCATATTTTTGTCACATTTTGAAGCTCTTTATATTTTTCACACCTTTTCAGGTTCTTCATGTTTTTGAACACCGTTTCATGCTCCTCCTATTTCTCAGACCGTTTCATGTTCCTCATATTTTTCAGATCATTTCATGATCCTCATATTTTTGACACCTTTTGAAGCTGTTCATATTTTTCACACATTTTAAGGCTCTTCATGTTTTTCAACACCGTGTCATGCTCCTGCTATTTTTCAGATGGTTTCATGCTCATCATAATTTTCACAACTTTAAAGCTCTTCATATTTTTCACACCTTTTAAGGCTCTTCATGTTTTTGAACACCACTACATGCTCCTCCTATTTTTCAGACCGTTTCATGCTCCTCATATTTTTGACACCTTTTGAAGCTCTTCATATTTTTAACACCTTTTCAGGCTCTTCATGTTTTTGAACACCATTTCATGCTCCTCATATTTTGACTACTATTGAAACTCTTCATATTTTTCAGATCATTTCATGCTCCTCATATATTTCACACCTTTTCAAGCTCTTCATATATTTCACAGATTTCCAGGCTCTTCAGGTTTTTGAACATCGTTTCATGATCCTCCTATTTTTCAGAACTTTCCATGCTCCTCATATTTTTCACAACTTTTGCAGCTCTTCATATTTTTCACAACTTTTCTGTCTCTTCATATTTTTAAACACACCTAATGCTCCTCCTATGTTTAGAACCTTTAATGCTCCTCATAATTTTGACACCTTTTGCAGCTCTTCATATTTTTCACACTTTTTCTGGCTCTTCATATTTTTCAACACCACTTCATGCTCCTCCTATGTTTAGAACGTTTAATGCTCCTCATAATTTTGACACCTTTTGAAGCTCTTCATATTTTTCACACCTTTTCAGTCTCTTCATGTTTTGAACACCGCTTCATGATCCTCCTATTTTTCAGACCGTTTCATGCTCCGAATATATTTCACACCTTTTGAAGCTCTTCATGTTTTTCACACCTTTTCTGGTTCTCATGTTTTTGAACACAGCTTCATGCTTCTCCTCTTTTTCAGACCGTTTTATGCTCCTCATATATTTCAAACCTTTTGAAGCTCTTCCTAATTTTCAGACCTTTTCTGGCTCTTCATGTTTTTCAACAGCATTTCATGCTCCTCATATTTTTCAGAGCGTTTCATGCTCCTCTTACTTTTGACACCTTTTGAAGCTCTTCATATTTTTCACACCTTTTCAGGCTCTTCATGTTTTTGAACATGGCTTCATGCTCCTCCTATTTTTCAGAACGTTTCATGCTCCTCATATTTTTGACACCTTTTGAAGCTCTTCATATTTTTCACACCTTTTCAGGCTCTTCATGTTTTTGAACACCACTGCATGCTCCTCGAATTTTTCAGACCGTTTCATGCTCCTCATATTTGACAATTTTTGAAACTCTTCATATATTTCACACCTTTTCAGGCACTTCATGTTTTTCAAAACCACTTCACGCTCCTCCTATTTTTAAAAATTTTCATGCTCCTCATATTTTTAACACCTTTTGAAGCTCTTCATATTTTTCACACCTTTTCAGGCTATTCATGTTTTTTAACAGGACTTTATGCTCCTCCAATATTTCAGACCCTTTCATGCTCCTCATATTTTTGAGACCTTTTGAAGCTCTTCATATTTTTCACACCTTTTCAGGCTCTTCATGGTTTTCAACACCGCTTCCTGCTCCTCCTATTTTTCAGACCGTTTCATGCTCCTCGTATTTTTGACACGTTTTGAAGCTCTTCATATATTTCGCACCTTTTCAGCATCTTCATGTTTTTCAACACCGCTTCATGCTCCTCCTATTTTTCAGACCGTTTCATGCTCCTCATATTTTTGACACCGTTTGAAGCTCTTCATGTTTTTCACATCTTTTCAGGCTCTTCATGTTTTTCAACACTGCTTTATGCTCCTCTTTTATTTCAGACAGTTTCATTCTCTTCCTATTTTTGACACCTTTTGAAGCTCTTCATATTTTTCACACTTTTTCAGGCTCTTCATGTTTTTGAACACCGCTTCATGCTCCTCCTATTTTTCAGACCGTTTCATGCTCCTCATATTTTTGACACTTTTTGAAACTCTTCATATTTTTCACACCTTTTCAAGCTGTTCATGTTTTTGAACACCGCTTCATGCTCCTCCTATTTTTCAGATCATTTCATGATCCTCATATTTTTGACACCTTTTGAAGCTCTTCATATTTTTCACACCTTTTCAGGCTCTTCATCTTTTTCAACACCACTTCATGCTCCTCCTATTTGTCAGACCGTTTCAGGCTCCTCATATTTTTGACAGCTTTTGAATGTCTTCATATTTTTCACACCTTTTCATGATCTTCATGTTTTTCAACACCGTGTCATCCTCCTCCTATTTTTCAGACGATTTCATGCTCCTCATAATTTTCACACCTTTAAAGCTCTTCATATTTTTCACACCTTTTATGGCTCTTCATGTTTTTGAACACCACTTCATTCTCCTCCTATTTTTCAGACCGTTTCATGCTCCTCATATTTTTGACACCTTTTGAAGCTCTTCATATTTTAACACCTTTTCAGGCTCTTCATGTTTTTGAACACCATTTCATGCTCCTCATATTTTGACAAGTATTGAGACTCTTCATATTTTTCAGACAGTTTCATGCTCCTCATATTTTTGACACCTTTTGAAGCTCTTCATATATTTTACAGCTTTTCAGGCTCTTCAGGTTTTTAACATCGTTTCATGCTCCTCCTATTTTTCAGAACGTTCCATGCTCCTCATATTTTTGACACCTTTTGAAGCTCTTCATATTTTTCACACCTTTTTAGGCTCTTCATGCTTTTCAATACCGCCTCATGCTACTGCTATATTTCAGACCATTTCATGCTCCTCATATTTTTGACACCTTTTGAAGCTCTTCACATTTTTCAGACCTTTTCAGATGCTTCATGTTTTGAACACTGCTTCATGTTCCTCCTCTTTTTCCGACCGTTTCATGCTCATCTCATTTTTGACACCTTTTGAAGCTCTTCATATTTTTCACACCTTTTGAAACTCTTTATATTTTCACACGTTTTCAGGCTCTTCATGATTTTCAACACCGCTTCTTGCTCCTCCTGTTTTTCAGACCGTTTCATGTTCCTCATATTTTTCACACCTTTTGAAGCTCTTCATATTTTTCACACCTTTTCAGGCTCTTCATGTTTTTCAAGAGTGCTTCATGCTCCTCCTAATTTTCAGACCGTTTCATGCTCCTCATATTTTTCAAACCTTTTGAAGCTCTTCATATTTTTCACACCTTTTCAGGCTCTTCATGTTTTTGAACACCGCTTCATGCTCCACCTATTTTTCAGACCGTTTCCTGCGCATCTCATTATTGACACCTTTGAAAGCTCTTCATATTTTTCACACCTTTTGAAGCTCTTCATATTTTTCACACGTTTTCAGGCTCTTCATGTTTTTCAACGCCGATTCATGCTCCTACTATTTTCAGACCGTTTCAACCTCCTCATGAATTTCACACCTTTTGAAGCTCTTCATATTTTTCACACCTTTTTAGGCTCTTCATGCTTTTCAATACCGCCTCATGCTACTGCTATATTTCAGACCATTTCATGCTCCTCATATTTTTGACACCTTTTGAAGCTCTTCACATTTTTCAGACCTTTTCAGATGCTTCATGTTTTGAACACTGCTTCATGTTCCTCCTCTTTTTCCGACCGTTTCATGCTCATCTCATTTTTGACACCTTTTGAAGCTCTTCATATTTTTCACACCTTTTGAAACTCTTTATATTTTCACACGTTTTCAGGCTCTTCATGATTTTCAACACCGCTTCTTGCTCCTCCTGTTTTTCAGACCGTTTCATGTTCCTCATATTTTTCACACCTTTTGAAGCTCTTCATATTTTTCACACCTTTTCAGGCTCTTCATGTTTTTCAAGAGTGCTTCATGCTCCTCCTAATTTTCAGACCGTTTCATGCTCCTCATATTTTTGACACCTTTTGAAGCTCTTCATATTTTTCACACCTTTTCAGGCTCTTCATGTTTTTGACCACCGCTTCCTGCTCCTCATATTTTTCAAACCTTTTGAAGCTCTTCATATTTTTCACACCTTTTCAGGCTCTTCATGTTTTTGAACACCGCTTCATGCTCCACCTATTTTTCAGACCGTTTCCTGCGCATCTCATTATTGACACCTTTGAAAGCTCTTCATATTTTTCACACCTTTTGAAGCTCTTCATATTTTTCACACGTTTTCAGGCTCTTCATGTTTTTCAACGCCGATTCATGCTCCTACTATTTTCAGACCGTTTCAACCTCCTCATGAATTTCACACCTTTTGAAGCTCTTCATATTTTTCACACCTTTTTAGGCTCTTCATGCTTTTCAATACCGCCTCATGCTACTGCTATATTTCAGACCATTTCATGCTCCTCATATTTTTGACACCTTTTGAAGCTCTTCACATTTTTCAGACCTTTTCAGATGCTTCATGTTTTGAACACTGCTTCATGTTCCTCCTCTTTTTCCGACCGTTTCATGCTCATCTCATTTTTGACACCTTTTGAAGCTCTTCATATTTTTCACACCTTTTGAAACTCTTTATATTTTCACACGTTTTCAGGCTCTTCATGATTTTCAACACCGCTTCTTGCTCCTCCTGTTTTTCAGACCGTTTCATGTTCCTCATATTTTTCACACCTTTTGAAGCTCTTCATATTTTTCACACCTTTTCAGGCTCTTCATGTTTTTCAAGAGTGCTTCATGCTCCTCCTAATTTTCAGACCGTTTCATGCTCCTCATATTTTTGACACCTTTTGAAGCTCTTCATATTTTTCACACCTTTTCAGGCTCTTCATGTTTTTGACCACCGCTTCCTGCTCCTCATATTTTTCAAACCTTTTGAAGCTCTTCATATTTTTCACACCTTTTCAGGCTCTTCATGTTTTTGAACACCGCTTCATGCTCCACCTATTTTTCAGACCGTTTCCTGCGTATCTCATTATTGACACCTTTGAAAGCTCTTCATATTTTTCACACCTTTTGAAGCTCTTCATATTTTTCACACGTTTTCAGGCTCTTCATGTTTTTCAACGCCGATTCATGCTCCTACTATTTTCAGACCGTTTCAACCTCCTCATGAATTTCACACCTTTTGAAGCTCTTCATATTTTTCACACCTTTGCTGCCTCTTCATGATTTTGAACATCATTTCATGCTGCTCCTATTTTTCAGACCGTTTCATGCTCCTCATATTTTTGACACGTTTTGAAACTCTTCATATATTTCACACCTTTTCAGGCTCTTCATGTTTTTCAAAACCACTTCATCCTCCTCCTTTTTTCAGACTGCTTCATTCTCATCTCATTTGTGACACATTTTGAAGCTGTTCATATTTTTCATATCTTTTGAAGCTCTTCATATATTTTACACGTTTTCAGGCTCTTCATGTTTTTCAACACCGCTTCATGCTGCTCCCAATTTTCTGATCATTTCATGCTCATCGATTTTTACATCTTTTGCAGGTCTTCATATTTTCACACCTTTTGAAGCTCTTCATATTTTTCACACCTTTTTAGGCTCTTCATGTATTTGAACACCGTTTCATGCTCCACCTATTTTTCAGACCGTTTCATGCTCCTCATATTTTTGACACATTTTGAAGCTCTTATTTTTTTTTCACACCTTTTGAAGCTCTTCATATATTTCACACCTTTTCAGGCTCTTCATGCTTTTAAACAACACTTCATGCTCCTCCTATTTTTCAGACCGCTTCATGCTCATCTCATTTTTCACACCTTTTGAAGCTGTTCATATTTTTCACACGTTTTCAGGTTCTTCATGTTTTTCAACTCCGCTTCATGCTCCTTCTATATTTCAAACCGTTTCATGCTGCACATGTTTTTGACACGTTTTGATGCTCTTCATATTTTTCACACCTTTTTAGGCTCTTCCTGTTTTTGAACACCGTTTCATGCTCCTCCTATTTTTCAGACCGTTTCATGCTCCTCATATTTTTGACACTTTTTGAAGCTCTTGTTATTTTTCACATCTTTTGAAACTCTTCATATTTTTCACACGTTTTCAGGCTCTTCATGTTTTTCAACACCGTTTCATGCTCCTCCTATTTTTCAGAACGTTTCATGCTCATCTCTTTTTGACTCCTATTCAAGCTCTTAATATCATTCTTCCCTTTTGAAGGTCTTCATATTTTTCACACTTTTTCATGCTCTTCATGTTTTTCAACACCGCTTCATGCTCCTCCTGTTTTTCAGAGCGTTTCAAGCTCCTCAGATATTTCACACCTTTTGAAGCTCTTCATATTTTTCACACCTTTTCAGTCTCTTCATGTTTTTCAACACCTCTTCATTCTTCTCTTGATCGTTTCATGTTCCTCATAATTTTGAGACCTTTTGAAGCTCTTCATATTTTTCACACCTTTTCAGGCTCTTCATGTTTTTCAACACCGCCATATGCTCCTCCTATTTTTCAGACCGTTTCATGCTCCTCATATTTTTGACACCTTTTGAAGCTCTTCATATTTTTCACACCTTTTCAGGCTCTTAAAGTTTTTCAACACCACTTCATGCTCCTCCTTTTTTGCAGACCGTTTCATGCTCCTCATATATTTGACACCTTTTGATGCTGTTCATATTTTTCACACCTTTTCAGGCTCTTCATGGTTTTCAACAGCGCTTCATGCTCCTCCTATTTTTCAGACCGTTTCATGCTCACCTCATTTTTGACACCTTTTGAAGCTTTTCATATTTTTCACAACTTTTCAGGCTCTTCATGTTTTTGAACACCGCTTCATGCTCCTCCTATTTTACAGACCGTATCAAGCTCCTCATATTTTTTACACCTTTTGAAGCTCTTCATAGTTTTCACATTTTTGAAGCTCTTCATATTTTTCACACGATTTCAGACTCTTCATGTTTTTCAACACCGCTTCATGCTCCTGCTATTTATCATACCGTTTCATACTCCTCATATTTTTGACATGTTTTGAGGCTCTTCATATTTTTCACACCTTTACAGGCTCTTCATGTTTTTTAACTACGCTTCATGCTCCTCCTATTTTTTCCACCGTATAATGCTCCTCATATTTTTCACACCTTTTGAAGCTCTTCATATTTTTCTCACCTTTTCAGGCTCTTCATGATTTTCAATACCGCTTCATGCTCCTCCTATTTGTTATACCGTTTCATGCTCATCTCATTTTTGAAACCTTTTGAAGCTCTTCATATTTTTCACAGCTTTTCAGGCTGTTCATGTCTTTCCTCACCACTTCATGCTTCTATTTTTCAGCCCGTTTCATGGTCCTCATGTATTTCACACCTTTTGAAGCTCTTCATATTTTTCACACCTTTTCAGGCTCTTCATGTTTTTGAACACCATTTCATGCCGCATCTATTTTTCAGACCGTTTCATGCTCCTCATATTTTTGACACCTTTTGAAGCTCTTCATAATTTTCACACATTTTCAGGCTCTTCATGTTTTTCAACACTGCTTCCTGCTCCTCCTAATTTTCAGACCTTTTCATACTCCTCCTATTTTTCAGGCAGTTACATGCTCCTCATATTTTTGACTTCTTTTAAAGCTCTTCATATTTTTCACACCTTTTAAGTCTCTTCATATTTTTCAACACGACTTCATGCTCCTCCTATTTTTCAGACCGTTTCATGCTCCTCATATTTTTGACACCTTTTGAAGCTCTTCATAATTTTCACACATTTTCAGGCTCTTCATGTTTTTAAACACTGTTTCATGCTCCACCTCTTTTTCAGACCGTTTCATTCTCCTCATATTTTGACACGATTTGAAGCTCTTCAATTTTTAACACCTTTTGAATCTCTTCATATTTTTCACACCTTTTGAGGCTCTTCATGTTTTTCAACACCGCTTCATGCTCCTCCTATTTTTCAGACCGATTCATGCTCCTCATGTATTTCACATCTTTTGAAGCTCTTCATATTTTTCACACCTTTTGAGGCTCTTTATGTTTTTCAACACCGCTTCATGCTCCTCCTATTTTTCAGGCCGTTTCATGCTCATTTCATTATTGACACCTTTTGAAGCTCTTCATATTTTTCACACCTTTTGAAGCTCTTCATATTTTTTACACGTTTTGGGGCTCTTCATGTTTTTCCACACAGCTTCATGCTCGTCTTATTTTTCACACCATTTGAAGCTCTTAATATTTTTCACACTTTTTCAGGCTCTTCATGTTTTTGAACACCACTTCATGCTCCTCCTATTTTTCAGACCGTTTCATGCTCCTCATGTATTTCACACCTCTTGCATCTCTTCATATTTTTCACACCTTTTCAGGCTCTTAATGTTTTTGAACACCGGTTCATGCGCCTCCCATTTTTCAGACCGTTTTATGCTCCTCATGTCTTTCACACCTTTTGAAGCTCTTCATATTTTTCACACCTTTTCAGGCTCTTCATGTTTTTGAACACTGCATCATGTTTCTCCTATTTTTCAGACCGTTTCATGCTCTTCATATTTTAGACACGTTTTGAGGCTCTTCATTTTTTTCACACCTTTTCAGGCTCTTCATCGTTTTGAACACCGTTTCATGCTCCTCCAATTTTTCAGACCGTTTCCTGCTCCTCATGTATTTCACACCTTTTGAAGCTCTTCGAATTTTTCACACCTTTTCAGGCTTTTCATGTTTTTCAACACCACTTCATGCTTCTCCTATTTTTCAGAACGTTTCAGGCTCCTCATATTTTTGACAGCTTTTGATTCTCTTCCTATTTTTCAAAGCTTTTCATGCTCTTCATATTTTTCAACACCGTGTCATGCTCCTCCTATTTTTCTGACGGTTTCATGCTCCTCATATTTTTAACACCTTAAAGCTCTTCATATTTTTCTCACATTTTAAGGCTCTTCATGTTTTTCAACACCGTGTCATGCTCCTCATATTTTTCAGACGGTTTCATGCTCCTCATAATTTTCACACCTTTAAAGCTATTCATTTTTTTCACACCTTTTCAGTCTCTTCATGTTTTGAATACTGCTTCATGATCCTCCTATTTTTCAGACCGTTTCATGCTCCGCATATATTTCACACCCTTTGAAGTTCTTCATATATTTCACACCTTTTCTGGTTCTCATGTTTTTGAACACAGCTTCATGCTCCTCCTCTTTTTCAGACCGTTTCATGCTCCTCATATTTTTGTCACATTTTGAAGCTCTTTATATTTTTCACACCTTTTCAGGTTCTTCATGTTTTTGAACACCGTTTCATGCTCCTCCTATTTCTCAGACCGTTTCAGGCTCCTCATATTTTTGACAGCTTTTGAATCTCTTCATATGTTTCACACTTTTTCCGGCTCTTCATGTTTTTGAACACCGCTTCATGCTCCTCCTATTTTTCACACCTTTAAACTCTTCATATTTTTCACACCTTTTAAGGCTCTTCAAGTTTTTGAACTCCACTTCATGCTCCTCCTATTTTTCAGACCGTTTCATGCTTTTCATATTATTGACACCTTTTGAAGCTCTTCATATTTTAACACCTTTTCAGGCTCTTCATGTTTTTCAACACCATTTCTTGCTCCTCATATTTTGACAACTATTGAAACTCTTCATATTTTTCAGACAGTTTCATGCTCCTCATATTTTTGACACCTTTTGTAGCTCTTCATATTTTTCACAGCTTTTCAGGCTCTTCATGTTTTTCAAAACCGCTTCATGCTCCTCCTATTTTTTAGAACGTTTCATACTTCTCATATTTTTGACACCTTATGTAGCTCTTCATATTTTTCACAGCTTTTCAGGCTCTTCATGTTTTTGAACACCCCTTCATGCTCTTCCTCATTTTCAGACCGCTTCATACTCCTCATATTTTTGACACCTTTTGAAGCTCTTCATATATATCATAACTTTTCAGGCTCTTCATATTTATCAACATCACTTCATGCTCCTCCTATTTTTCAGACTGTTGCTGCTCATAATATTTTTGACACCTTTAGAAGCTCTTCATAGTTTTCACACATTTTCAGGCTCTTCATGTTTTTGAACACCGCTTCATGCTCCTCCTATTTTTCAGACCGTTTCATGCTCCTCATATTTTTCACACCTTTTGAAGCTCTTCATATTTTTCACACCTTTTCAGGCACTTCATGTTTTTGAAAACCTTTCATGCTCCTCCTATTTTTCAGACCGTTTCATGCTCCTCATATTTTTGACACCTTTTGAAGCTCTTCATATTTTTCACACCTTTTGAAGCTCTTCATATATTTCACACCTTTTCAGGCTCTTCATTTTTTCAACACCACTTCATGCTCCTCCTATTTTTCAGACGTTTTCATGCTCATCTAATTTTTGACACCTTTTGAAGCTCTTCATATTTTTCACACCTTTTGAAGCTCTTCATATTTTTTCACACCTTTTAAGGTTCTTCATGTTTTTGAACACCGTTTCATGCTCCTCCAATATATCAGACCGTTTCACGATCCTCATATTTTTAACACATTTTGAAGCTCTTCATATATTTCACACCTTTTCAGGCTCTTCATGTTTTTGATCACAGCTTCATGCTCCTCCTATTTTTCAGAGAGTTTCATGCTCCTAATATTTTTTACACCTTTTGAAGCTCTTCATTTTTTTCACACCTTTTCAGCTCTTCATGTTTTGAACACCGTTTCATGCTCCTCCTATTTTTCAGACCGTTTCATTCTCCTATATTTTTGACACCTTTTGAAGCTCTTCATATTTTTCACACCTTTTCAAGCTCTTCATGTTTTTCAACACCGCTTCATGCTCCTCTATTTTTCAGCCCGTTTCATGCTCCTCATAGTTTTGACACCTTTTGAAGCTCTTCATATATTCTCACCTTTACAGGCTATGCACGTTTTTCAACACCACTTCATGCTCCTCCTATTTTTCAGAGAGTTTCATTCTCGTCATATATTTCACACCTTTTGAAGCTTTTCATATTTTTCACACCTTTTCAAGCTCTTCATATATTTCACACCTTTCCAAGCTATTCATGTTTTCAATACCACTTCATGCTACTCCTATTTTTCAAACCGTATCATGCTCCTCCTATTTTTGACACCTTGTGAAGCTTTTCATATTTTTCACACCTTTCAGGTTCTTCATGTTTTTCAAGACCACATCATGCTGCTCGTATTTTTCAGACCGTTTTATGCTCCTCATATTTTTGACACCTTGTGAAACTCTTCATATATATCACTCCTTTTCAGGCTCTTCATTTTTTGAACACCATTTCATGCTTCTCCTATTTTTCAGACCGTTTCATGCTCATCACATTTTTGACACCTTTTGAAGCTTTTCAGATTTTTCACACCTTTTCAGGCTCTTCATGTTTTTCAACACCACTTCAAGCTCCTCCAGGTTTGCAGACCGTTTCATGCTCCTCATATTTTTCACACCTTTTGAAGCTCTTCATATTTTTCTCACCTTTTCAGGCTCTTCATGTTTTTGAACACCGCTTCATGCAACTGCTATATTTCAGACCGTTTCATGCTCCTCATATTTTTGACATCTTTTGAAGCTTTACATATTTTTAACACGTTTTCAGGCTCTTCATGTTTTTGAACACCGTTTCTTGCTTCTCCTATTTTTCAGACCGTTTAATGCTCCTCATATTTTTGACACCTTTTGAAGCTCTTCTTATTTTTCACATCTTTTGAAACTCTTCATATTTTTCACACGTTTTCAGGCTCTTCATGTTTTTCAACACCGTTTCATGCTCCTCCTATTTTTCAGACTGTTTCATGCTCCTTATATGTTTGTCTCCTTTTGAAGCTCCTCATATTTTTCACACCTTTTGAAGCTCTTCATATTTTTCACACCTTTTCAGGCTCTTCATGGTTTTCAACAGCGCTTCATGCTCCTCCAATTTTTCAGACCGCTTCATTATCATCTCATTTTTGACACCTTTTGAAGCTCTTCATATATTTCACACGTTTTCAGGCTCTTCATGATTTTCAACACCGCTTCATGAACCTCCTATTTTACAGACCGTTTCCTGCTCTTTATATTTTTGACCCCTTTTGAAGCTCTTCATATTTTTCACACCTTTTCAGGCTCTTCATATTTTTCAACACCGTTTCATGCTGCTTCTATTTTCGGGCCGTTTCATGCTCCTCATATTTTTCACACCTTTTGAAGCTCTTCATATTTTTCACACCTTTTCAGGCTCTTCATGTTTTTCAACACCGTTTGATGCTGCTTCTATTTTTCAGACCGTTTCATGCTCCTCATATTTTTCACACATTTTGAATCTCTTCATATTTTTCACCCCTTTTCAGGCTCTTCATATTTTTGAACACAGCTTCATGCTCCTCCTATTTTTCAGACCATTTCATGCTCCTCATATTTTTGACACCTTTTGAAACTCTTCATATTTTTCACTCTTTTTCAGGCTCTACATGTTTTTCAACACCATTTCATGATCCTCCTATTTTTCGGACCGTTTCATGCTCATCTCATTTTTGACACCTTTTGAAGCTTTTCATATTTTTCACAACTTTTTAGGCTCTTCATGTTTTTGAACACCGCTTCCTGCTCCTCCTATTTTTCAGAGAGTTTCATGCTCCTAATATATTTCACTCCTTTTGAAGCTCTTCATATTTTTCACACCTTTTCAGGCTCTTCATGTTTTTCCACACCACTTCATGCTTCTATTTTTCAGCACTTTTCATGGTCCTCATGTATTTCACACATTTTGAAGCTCTTCATATTTTTCACACCTTTTCAGGCTCTTCATGTTTTTCCACACCACTTCATGCTTCTATTTTTCAGCACTTTTCATGGTCCTCATGTATTTCACACATTTTGAAGCTATTCATATTTTTCACAACTTTTCAGGCTCTTCATGTTTCTGATCACCGTTTCATGCTCCTCCTATCTTTCAGACCGTTTCATGCTTCTCATATTTTTGACACCATTTGAAGCTCTTCATATTTTTCACACATTTTCAGGCACTTCACGTTTTTGAACACCGCTCATGATCCTCCATAATTTCAGACCGTTTCATGCTCTTCATATTTTTGACACCTTTTGAAGCTCTTCATATTTTTCACACCTTTTCAGGCTCTTCATGTTTTTCCACACCACTTCATGCTTCTCCTATTTTTCAAACCTTTTCATGCTTCTCATGAATTTCACACCTTTTGAAGCTCTTCATATTTTTCACAACTTTTCAGGCTCTTCATGTTTCTGATCACTGCTTCATGCTCCTCCTGTTTTTCAGAGCGTTTCAAGCTCCTCACATATTTCACACCTTTTGAAGCTCTTTCTATTTTTCACACCTTTTCAGGCTCTTCATGCTTTTGAACACCGCTCCATGCTCCTCCTATTTTTCAGACCGTTTCATGCTCCTTGTATTTTTCAGACCGTTTCAGGGTGTCCATGTTTTTGAACACCACTTCATGCTCCTCCTATATTTCAGAGAGTTTCATGCTCCTCATATTTTTGACATCTTTTGAAACTCTTCATATATTTCACAGCTTTTCAGGCTCTTCATGTTTTTCAACACCACTTCATGCTCCTCATTTTTTCAGACCACTTCATGCTCATCTCATTTTTGACACATTTTGAAGCTGTTCATATTTTTCATATCTTTTGAAGCTCTTCATATATTTTACACGTTTTCAGGCTCTTCATGTTTTTCAACAACGCTTCGTGCTGCTCCTAATTTTCAGATAATTTCATGCTCATCGATTTTTACACCTTTTGCAGGTCTTCATATTTTCACACCTTTTGAAGCTCTTCATATTTTTCACACCTTTTCAGACTCTTCATGTATTTTAACACCGTTTCATGCTCCTCCTATTTTTCAGACCGTTTCATGCTCCTCATATTTTTGACACATTTTGAAGCTCTTCTTTTTTTTTCACACCTTTTGAAGCTCTTCATATATTTCACACCTTTTCAGGCTCTTCATGCTTTTAATCAACACTTCATGCTCCTCCTATTTTTCAGACCGCTTCATGCTCATCTCATTTTTCACACCTTTTGAAGCTGTTCATATTTTTCACACGTTTTCAGGTTCTTCATGTTTTTCAACTCCGCTTCATGCTCCTTCTATTTTTCAGACCGTTTCATGCCCACATATTTTTGACACGTTTTGAAGCTCTTCATATTTTTCACACCTTTTTAGGCTCTTCCTGTTTTTGAACACCGTTTCATGCTCCTCCTATTTTTCAGACCGTTTAATGCTCCTCATATTTTTGACACCTTTTGAAGCTCTTCTTATTTCTCACATCTTTTGAAACTCTTCATATTTTTCACACGTTTTCAGGCTCTTCATGTTTTTCAACACCGTTTCATGCTCCTCCTATTTTTCAGACCGTTTCATGCTCCTTATATGTTTGTCTCCATTTGAAGCTCTTCATATTTTTCACACCTTTTGAAGCTCTTCATATTTTTCACACCTTTTCAGGCTCTTCATGGTTTTCAACAGCGCTTCATGCTCCTCCAATTTTTCAGACCGCTTCATTATCATCTCATTTTTGACACCTTTTGAAGCTCTTCATATATTTCACACCTTTTCAGACTCTTCTTGTTTTTCAACACAGTTTCTTGCTCCTCCTATTTTTCACACCGTTTCATGCTCCTCATATTTTTGACACCTTTTGAAGCTCTTCATATATTTCACACCTTTTGAAGCTCTTCATATATTTCACACCTTTTTAGACTCTTCATGTTTTTGAACATCGCTTCATGCTCCTCCTATTTTTCAGATATTTTCATGCTTATTTCATTTTTGACACCTTTTGAAGCTCTTCATATTTTTCACACCTTTTGAAGCTCTTCATATTTTTTACACGTTTTGGGGTTCTTCATGTTTTTCCACACCGCTTCATGCTCGTCTTATTTTTCACACCATTTGAAGCTCTTAATATTTTTCACACTTTTTCAGGCTCTTCATGTTTTTGAACACCACTTCATGCTCCTCCTATTTTTCAGACCGTTTCATGCTCCTCATGTATTTCACACCTCTTGCATCTCTTCATATTTTTCACACCTTTTCAGTCTCTTAATTTTTTTGAACACCGGTTCATGCGCCTCCCATTTTTCAGACCGTTTTATGCTCCTCATGTCTTTCACACCTTTTGAAGCTCTTCCTATTTTTCAGACCTTTTCAGCTCTTCATGTTTTTCAACAGCATTTCATGCTCCTCCTAGGTTTCAGACCCTTTCATACTCCTCATATTTTTGACAGCTTTTGAAGCTCTTCATTTTTTTCACACAATTTCAGGCTCTTCATGTTTTTGAACACCGTTTCTTGCTCCTCCTAATTTTCAGAACGTTTCATGCTCCTCATATTTTTGACACCTTTTGAAGATCTTCATATTTATCACACGTTTTCACGCTCTTCATGTTTTTCAAAACCACTTCATGCTCCTCGTGTTTTGCAGACCGTTTCATGCTCCTCATATTTTTGACGCATTTTGAAGCTCTTCATATTTTTCACACCTTTTCAGGCTCTTCATGTTTTGAACACCACTTCATGCTCCTCCTATTTTTCAGACCTTTTCTTGCTCATCTAATTTTCGACACCTTTTGAAGCTCTTCATATTTTTCACACCTTTTCAGGCTCTTCATGTATTTCAACACCGCTTCATGCTCCTCCTATTTTTCAGACCGTTTCCTGCTCCTCATATTTTTGACAGCTTTTGAAACTCTTCATATAAATCACACCTTTTCAGGCTCTTCATTTTTTGAACACCACTTCATGCTCCTCCTATTTTTCAGACCGTTTCATGCTCATCTCATTTTTGACACCTTTTGAAGCTTTTCAGATTTTTCACAACTTTTCAGGCTCTTCATGTTTTTGAACAACACTTCATGCTCCTCCTATTTTTCAGAGAGTTTCATGCTCCTCATATATTTCACACCTTTTGAAGCTCTTCATATATTTCACACCTTTTCAGGCTCTTCATTTTTTTCAACACTGCTTCATGCTCGTCCTATTTTTCAGACCGCTTCATGCTCATCTCATTTTTGACACATTTTGAAGCTCTTCGTATTTTTCACACCTTTTGAAGCTCTTCTTATTTTTCACACCTTTTCAGGCTCTTCATGTTTTTCAACACTGCTTCATGCTCCTCCTATTTTTCAGAACGTTTCATGCTCCTCATATTTTTGAGATTTTTTGAAGCTCTTCATATTTTTCACACCTTTTCAGGCTCTTCATGTTTTTCAACACCGCTTCATGCTCCTCCTATTTTTGAGACCGTGGCATGCTCCTCATATTTTTCACACCTTTTAAAATTCTTCATATTTTTCACATTTTTGAAGCTCTTCATATTTTTCACACGTTTTCAGACTCTTCATGTTTTTCACCACCGCTTCATGCTCCTGCTATTTTTCAGACCGTTTCATACTCCTCATATTTTTCACACTTTTTGAAGCTCTTCATATTTTTCACATTTTTGAAGCTCTTCATGTTTTTCACACCTTTTCAGGCTCTTCATGTTTTTCACACGTTTTCAGACTCTTCATGTTTTTCAACACCGCTTCATGCTCCTGCTATTTTTCAGACACTTTCATGCTCCTCATATTTTTCACACCTTTTGAAGCTCCTCATATTTTTCACATTTTTGAAGCTCTTCATATTTTTCACACCTTTTCAGGCTCTTCATGTTTTTCACCACCGCTTCATGCTCCTCCTCTTTTTCAGACCGTTTCATGCTCCTCATATCTTTCACACCTTTTGAAGCTCTTCATATTTTTCACACCCTTTCAGGCTTTTCATGTTTTTGAACACCGCTTCATGCTCCTCCTATTTTTCAGACTGTTTCATGCTCCTCATATATTTGACACCTTTTGAAGCTCTACATATTTTTCTCACCTTTTCAGGCTCTTCATGTTTTTGAACCCCGCTTCATGATCCTCCTATATTTCAGACCTTTTCATGCTCCTCATATTTTTGACGTCTTTTGAAGCTTTTCATATTTTTCACACCTTTTCAGGCTCTTCATGTTTTTCAACACCACTTCATGCTACTCCATGTTTGCAGACCGTTTCATGCTCCTCATATTTTTCACACCTTTTGAAGCTCTTCATATTTTTCACACCTTTTCAGGCTCTTCATGTTTTTGAACACCGCTTCATGATCCTCCTATTTTTCAGACCCTTTCATGCTCCTCATATTTTTGACACCTTTTGAAGCTCTTCATATTTTTCTCACCTTTTAAGGCTCTTCATGTTTTTCAACACCACTTCATGCTACTCCATGTTTGCAGACCGTTTCATGCTCCTCATATTTTTCACACCTTTTGAAGCTCTTCATATTTTTCACACATTTTCAGGCTCTTCATGTTTTTGAACACCGCTTCATGCTACTCCATGTTTGCAGACCGTTTCATGCTCCTCATATTTTTCACACCTTTTGAAGCTCTTCATATTTTTCACACCTTTTCAGGCTCTTCATGTTTTTGAACACCGCTTCATGCTCCTCCTATTTTTCAGACCCTTTCATGCTCATTTCATTTTTGAACTTTTTGAAGCTCTTGATATTTTTCACAGCTTTTGAAGCTCTTCATATTTTTCACACCTTTTCAGGCTCTTCATGTTTTTCAACACCGCTTCTTGCTACTCCTATTTTTCAGACCGTTTCATGCTCCTCATATTTTTGACACCTTTAGAAGCTCTTCATATTTTTCACACCTTTTCAGGTTCTTCATGTTTTTGAACACCGTTTCATGATCCTCCTATTTCTCAGACCGTTTCATGTTCCTTATATTTTTCAGATCATTTCATGATCCTCATATTTTTGACACCTTTAGAAGCTCTTCATATTTTTCACACCTTTTCAGGCTCTTCATCTTTTTCAACACCACTTCATGCTCCTCCTATTTCTCAGACCTTTTCAGGCTCCTCATATTTTTGACAGCTTTTGAATCTCTTCATATTTTTCACACTTTTTCCGGCTCTTCATGTTTTTGAACACCGCTTCATGCTCCTCCTATTTTTCAGACGGTTTCATGCTCCTCATATTTTTCACACCTTTAAACTCTTCATATTTTTCACACATTTTAAGGCTCTTCATGTTTTTCAACACCGTGTAATGCTCCTCCTTTTTTTTCAGACGGTTTCATGCTCCTCATAATTTTCACACCTTTAAAGCTCTTCATATTTTTCACACCTTTTAAGGCTCTTCATGTTTTTGAACTCCACTTCATGCTCCTCCTATTTTTCAGACCGTTTCATGCTCCTCATATTTTTGACACCTTTTGAAGCTCTTCATATTTTAACACCTTTTCAGGCTCTTCATGTTTTTGAACACCATTTCATGCTCCTCATATTTTGACAACTATTGAAACTCTTCATATTTTTCAGACTGTTTAATGCTGCTCATATTTTTGACACCTTTTGAAGCTCTTCATATATTTTACAGCTTTTCAGGCTCTTCAGGTTTTTGAACATCGTTTAATGCTCCTCCTATTTTTCAGAATGTTCCATGCTCCTCATATTTTTCACACCTTTTGGAGCTCTTCATAATTTTCACACCTTTTCTGGCTTTTCATATTTTTCAACACCATTTCATGCTCCTCCTATGTTTAGAACGTTTAATGCTCCCCATAATTTTGACACCTTTTGAAACTCTTCATATTTTTCAATCCTTTTCAGGCTCTTCATGTTTCTCAACACCATTTCATGCTCCTCCTATTTCAGACCATTTCATTCTCCTCATATTTTTGACACGTTTTGAAACTCTTCATTTTTTTATCACCGTTTCAGGCTCTTCATGTTTTTCTGCAGTGCTTCATTCTCCTCCTGTTTTTCAGACCGTTTCATGCCCCTCATATTTTTGATACCTTTTGTAGCTCTTCATATTTTTCACAGCTTTACAGGCTCTTCATGTTTTTCAAAACCGCTTCATACTCCTCCTATTTTTTAGAACGTTTCATACTTCTCATATTTTTGACACCTTTTGAAGCTCTTCATATTTTTCACAGCTTTTCAGGCTCTTCATGTTTTTGAACACCCCTTCATGCTCCTCCTCGTTTTCAGACCGTTTCATACTCCTCATATTTTTGACACCTTTTGAAGCTCTTCATATATTTCATAACTTTTCAGGCTCTTCATGTTTATCAACACCACTTCATGCTCCTCCTGTTTTTCAGACCATTTCATGCTCATCTCATTTTTGACACCTTTTGAAGCTCTACATATTTTTCTCACCTTTTCAGGCTCTTCATGTTTTTGAACCCCGCTTCATGATCCTCCTATATTTCAGACCTTTTCATGCTCCTCATATTTTTGACGCATTTTGAAGCTTTTCATATTTTTCACACCTTTTCAGGCTCTTCATGTTTTTCAACACCACTTCATGCTACTCCATGTTTGCAGACCGTTTCATGCTCCTCATATTTTTCACACCTTTTGAAGCTCTTCATATTTTTCACACCTTTTCAGGCTCTTCATGTTTTTGAACACCGCTTCATGATCCTCCTATTTTTCAGACCCTTTCATGCTCCTCATATTTTTGACACCTTTTGAAGCTCTTCATATTTTTCTCACCTTTTCAGGCTCTTCATGTTTTTCAACACCACTTCATGCTACTCCATGTTTGCAGACCGTTTCATGCTCCTCATATTTTTCACACCTTTTGAAGCTCTTCATATTTTTCACACATTTTCAGGCTCTTCATGTTTTTGAACACCGCTTCATGCTACTCCATGTTTGCAGACCGTTTCATGCTCCTCATATTTTTCACACCTTTTGAAGCTCTTCATATTTTTCACACCTTTTCAGGCTCTTCATGTTTTTGAACACTGCTTCATGCTCCTCCTATATTTCAGACCGTTTCATGCTCTTCATATTTTTGACATCTTTTGAAGCTTTTCATATTTTTCACACCTTTTCAGGCTCTTCATGTTTTTCAAAAACGCTTCTTGCTCCTCCTATTTTTCAGACCCTTTCATGCTCATTTCATTTTTGACACTTTTTGAAGCTCTTGATATTTTTCACAGCTTTTGAAGCTCTTCATATTTTTCACACCTTTTCAGGCTCTTCATGTTTTTCAACACCGCTTCTTGCTACTCCTATTTTTCAGACCGTTTCATGCTCCTCATATTTTTGACACCTTTAGAAGCTCTTCATATTTTTCACACCTTTTCAGGCTTTTCATGCTTTTCAACACCACTTCATGCTCCTCCTATTTTTCAGACCGTTTCATGCTCCTCATAATTTTCACACCTTTTGAAGCTCTTGATATTTTTCACACCTTTTCAGGCTCTTCATGTTTTTCAACACCGATTCATGCTCCTCCTATTTTTCAGATCTTTTCTTGCTCCTCATAATTTTCACACCTTTTGAAGCTCTTGATATTTTTCACACCTTTTCAGGCTCTTCATGTTTTTCAACACCACTTCATGCTTCTCCTATTTTTCAGAACGTTTCAGGCTCCTCATATTTTTGATAGCTTTTGATTCTCTTCCTATTTTTCACACCTTTTCATGCTGTTCATATTTTTCAACACTGTGTCATGCTCCTCCTATTTTTCTGACGGTTTCATGCTCTTCATATTTTTCACACCTTTAAAGCTCTTCATATTTTTCTCACATTTTAAGGCTCTTCATGTTTTTCAACACCGTGTCATGCTCCTCATATTTTTCAGACTATTTCATGCTCCTCATAATTTTCACACCTTTAAAGCTATTCATTTTTTTCACACCTTTTCAGTCTCTTCATGTTTTGAATACCGCTTCATGATCCTCCTATTTCTCAGACCGTTTCATGTTCCTTATATTTTTCAGATCATTTCATGATCCTCATATTTTTGACACCTTTAGAAGCTCTTCATATTTTTCACACCTTTTCAGGCTCTTCATCTTTTTCAACACCACTTCATGCTCCTCCTATTTCTCAGACCTTTTCAGGCTCCTCATATTTTTGACAGCTTTTGAATCTCTTCATATTTTTCACACTTTTTCCGGCTCTTCATGTTTTTGAACACCGCTTCATGCTCCTCCTATTTTTCAGACGGTTTCATGCTCCTCATATTTTTCACACCTTTAAACTCTTCATATTTTTCACACATTTTAAGGCTCTTCATGTTTTTCAACACCGTGTAATGCTCCTCCTTTTTTTTCAGACGGTTTCATGCTCCTCATAATTTTCACACCTTTAAAGCTCTTCATATTTTTCACACCTTTTAAGGCTCTTCATGTTTTTGAACTCCACTTCATGCTCCTCCTATTTTTCAGACCGTTTCATGCTCCTCATATTTTTGACACCTTTTGAAGCTCTTCATATTTTAACACCTTTTCAGGCTCTTCATGTTTTTGAACACCATTTCATGCTCCTCATATTTTGACAACTATTGAAACTCTTCATATTTTTCAGACTGTTTAATGCTGCTCATATTTTTGACACCTTTTGAAGCTCTTCATATATTTTACAGCTTTTCAGGCTCTTCAGGTTTTTGAACATCGTTTAATGCTCCTCCTATTTTTCAGAATGTTCCATGCTCCTCATATTTTTCACACCTTTTGGAGCTCTTCATAATTTTCACACCTTTTCTGGCTTTTCATATTTTTCAACACCATTTCATGCTCCTCCTATGTTTAGAACGTTTAATGCTCCCCATAATTTTGACACCTTTTGAAACTCTTCATATTTTTCAATCCTTTTCAGGCTCTTCATGTTTCTCAACACCATTTCATGCTCCTCCTATTTCAGACCATTTCATTCTCCTCATATTTTTGACACGTTTTGAAACTCTTCATTTTTTTATCACCGTTTCAGGCTCTTCATGTTTTTCTGCAGTGCTTCATTCTCCTCCTGTTTTTCAGACCGTTTCATGCCCCTCATATTTTTGATACCTTTTGTAGCTCTTCATATTTTTCACAGCTTTACAGGCTCTTCATGTTTTTCAAAACCGCTTCATACTCCTCCTATTTTTTAGAACGTTTCATACTTCTCATATTTTTGACACCTTTTGAAGCTCTTCATATTTTTCACAGCTTTTCAGGCTCTTCATGTTTTTGAACACCCCTTCATGCTCCTCCTCGTTTTCAGACCGTTTCATACTCCTCATATTTTTGACACCTTTTGAAGCTCTTCATATATTTCATAACTTTTCAGGCTCTTCATGTTTATCAACACCACTTCATGCTCCTCCTGTTTTTCAGACCATTTCATGCTCATCTCATTTTTGACACCTTTTGAAGCTCTACATATTTTTCTCACCTTTTCAGGCTCTTCATGTTTTTGAACCCCGCTTCATGATCCTCCTATATTTCAGACCTTTTCATGCTCCTCATATTTTTGACGCCTTTTGAAGCTTTTCATATTTTTCACACCTTTTCAGGCTCTTCATGTTTTTCAACACCACTTCATGCTACTCCATGTTTGCAGACCGTTTCATGCTCCTCATATTTTTCACACCTTTTGAAGCTCTTCATATTTTTCACACCTTTTCAGGCTCTTCATGTTTTTGAACACCGCTTCATGATCCTCCTATTTTTCAGACCCTTTCATGCTCCTCATATTTTTGACACCTTTTGAAGCTCTTCATATTTTTCTCACCTTTTCAGGCTCTTCATGTTTTTCAACACCACTTCATGCTACTCCATGTTTGCAGACCGTTTCATGCTCCTCATATTTTTCACACCTTTTGAAGCTCTTCATATTTTTCACACATTTTCAGGCTCTTCATGTTTTTGAACACCGCTTCATGCTACTCCATGTTTGCAGACCGTTTCATGCTCCTCATATTTTTCACACCTTTTGAAGCTCTTCATATTTTTCACACCTTTTCAGGCTCTTCATGTTTTTGAACACTGCTTCATGCTCCTCCTATATTTCAGACCGTTTCATGCTCTTCATATTTTTGACATCTTTTGAAGCTTTTCATATTTTTCACACCTTTTCAGGCTCTTCATGTTTTTCAAAAACGCTTCTTGCTCCTCCTATTTTTCAGACCCTTTCATGCTCATTTCATTTTTGACACTTTTTGAAGCTCTTGATATTTTTCACAGCTTTTGAAGCTCTTCATATTTTTCACACCTTTTCAGGCTCTTCATGTTTTTCAACACCGCTTCTTGCTACTCCTATTTTTCAGACCGTTTCATGCTCCTCATATTTTTGACACCTTTAGAAGCTCTTCATATTTTTCACACCTTTTCAGGCTTTTCATGCTTTTCAACACCACTTCATGCTCCTCCTATTTTTCAGACCGTTTCATGCTCCTCATAATTTTCACACCTTTTGAAGCTCTTGATATTTTTCACACCTTTTCAGGCTCTTCATGTTTTTCAACACCGATTCATGCTCCTCCTATTTTTCAGATCTTTTCTTGCTCCTCATAATTTTCACACCTTTTGAAGCTCTTGATATTTTTCACACCTTTTCAGGCTCTTCATGTTTTTCAACACCACTTCATGCTTCTCCTATTTTTCAGAACGTTTCAGGCTCCTCATATTTTTGATAGCTTTTGATTCTCTTCCTATTTTTCACACCTTTTCATGCTGTTCATATTTTTCAACACTGTGTCATGCTCCTCCTATTTTTCTGACGGTTTCATGCTCTTCATATTTTTCACACCTTTAAAGCTCTTCATATTTTTCTCACATTTTAAGGCTCTTCATGTTTTTCAACACCGTGTCATGCTCCTCATATTTTTCAGACTATTTCATGCTCCTCATAATTTTCACACCTTTAAAGCTATTCATTTTTTTCACACCTTTTCAGTCTCTTCATGTTTTGAATACCGCTTCATGATCCTCCTATTTTTCAGACCGTTTCATGCTCCGCATATATTTCACACCCTTTGAAGTTCTTCATATATTTCACACCTTTTCTGGTTCTCATGTTTTTGAACACAGCTTCATGCTCCTCCTCTTTTTCAGACCGTTTCATGCTCCTCATATTTTTGTCACATTTTGAAGCTCTTTATATTTTTCACACCTTTTCAGGTTCTTCATGTTTTTGAACACCGTTTCATGATCCTCCTATTTCTCAGACCGTTTCATGTTCGTCATATTTTTCAGATCATTTCATGATCCTCATATTTTTGACACCTTTTGAAGCTCTTCATATTTTTCACACCTTTTCAGGCTCTTCATCTTTTTCAACACCACTTCATGCTCCTCCTATTTCTCAGACCTTTTCAGGCTCCTCATATTTTTGACAGCTTTTGAATCTCTTCATATTTTTCACACTTTTTCCGGCTCTTCATGTTTTTGAACACCGCTTCATGCTCCTCCTATTTTTCAGACGGTTTCATGCTCCTCATATTTTTCACACCTTTAAACTCTTCATATTTTTCACACATTTTAAGGCTCTTCATGTTTTTCAACACCGTGTAATGATCCTCCTATTTTTCAGACGGTTTCATGCTCCTCATAATTTTCACACCTTATAGCTCTTCATATTTTTCACACATTTTAAGGCTCTTCATGTTTTTGAACTCCACTTCATGCTCCTCCTATTTTTCAGACCGTTTCATGCTCCTCATATTTTTGACACCTTTTGAAGCTCTTCATATTTTAACACCTTTTCAGGCTCTTCATGTTTTTGAACACCATTTCATGCTCCTCATATTTTGACAACTATTGAAACTCTTAATATTTTTCAGACAGTTTCATGCTGCTCATATTTTTGACACCTTTTGAAGCTCTTCATATATTTTACAGCTTTTCAGGCTCTTCAGGTTTTTGAACATCGTTTAATGCTCCTCCTATTTTTCAGAATGTTCCATGCTTCTCATATTTTTCACACCTTTTGGAGCTCTTCATAATTTTCACACCTTTTCTGGCTCTTCATATTTTTCAACACCATTTCATGCTCCTCTTATGTTTAGAACGTTTAATGCTCCCCATAATTTTGACACCTTTTGAAACTCTTCATATTTTTCAAACCTTTTCAGGCTCTTCATGTTTCTCAACACCATTTCATGCTCCTCCTATTTCAGACCGTTTCATTCTCCTCATATTTTTGACACGTTTTGAAACTCTTCATTTTTTTATCACCGTTTCAGGCTCTTCATGTTTTTCTACAGTGCTTCATTCTCCTCTTGTTTTTCAGACCGTTTCATGTCCCTCATATTTTTGACACCTTTTGTAGCTCTTCATATTTTTCACAGCTTTTCAGGCTCTTCATGTTTTTGAACACCCCTTCATGCTCCTCCTCGTTTTCAGACCGTTTCATACTCCTCATATTTTTGACACCTTTTGAAGCTCTTCATATATTTCATAACTTTTCAGGCTCTTCATGTTTATCAACACCACTTCATGCTCCTCCTGTTTTTCAGACCATTTCATGCTCATCTCATTTTTTACACCTGTTGAAGCTCTTCATATTTCTCACACCTTTTGAAGCTCTTCATTTATTACACTCCTATACTGGCTCTTCATGTTTTTCAACACCGCTTCATGCTCCTCCTATTTTTTAGACCATTTCATGTTCCTCATATATTACACACCTTTGGAAGCTCTTCATAATTTTCACACCTTTCCAGGCTCTTCATGTTTTTGAACACCGTTTCATGCTCCTCCTATTTTTCAGACCGTTCCTGCTCCTAATATTTTTGACACCTTTAGAAGCTCTTCATATTTTTCACACATTTTCAGGCTCTTCAGGTTTTTGAACACCGCTTCATGCTCCTCCTATTTTTCAGACCGTTTCATGCTCCTCATATTTTTCACACCTTTTGAAGCTCTTCATATTTTTCACACCTTTTCAGTCTCTTCATGTTTTGAACACCGCTTCATGATCCTCCTATATTCGAGACCGTTTCATGCTCCACATTTATTTCACACCTTTTGAAGTTCTTCATATTTTTCACACCTTTTCTGGTTCTCATGTTTTTGAACACAGCTTCATGCTTCTCCTATTTTTCAGACCGTTTCATGCTCCTCATATATTTCACACCTTTTGAAGGTCTTCCTATTTTTCAGACCTTTTCAACTCTTCATGTTTTTCAACAGCATTTCATGCTCCTCCTAGGTTTCAGACCCTTTCATACTCCTCATATTTTTGACAGCTTTTGAAGCTCTTCATTTTTTCCACACCTTTTCAGGCTCTTCATGTTTTTGAACACGGCTTCATGCTCCTCCTATTTTTCAGACCGTTTCATGCTCCTCATATTTGACACGTTTTGAAGCTCTTCATATATTTCACACCTTTTCAGGCTCTTCATCTTTTTCAACACGGCTTCATGCTCCTCCTAATTTTCAGACCGTTTCATGCTCCTCATATTTGACAAGTTTTGAAGCTCTTCATATATTTCACACCTTTTCAGGCTCTTCATGTTTTTCAAAACCGCTTTTTTCTCCTCCTATTTTTCAGAACGTTTCATGCTCCTCATATTTTTGATACCTTTTGAAGCTCTTCATATTTTTCACACCTTTTCATGCTCTTCATGTTTTCAACACCGATTCTTGCTCCTCCTATTTTTCAGACCGTTTCATGCTCCTCCTATTTTTCAGGCCGTTTCATGCTCCTCATATTTTGACACATTTTGAAGCTCTTCATATTTTTCACATTTTTGAAGCTCTTCATATTTTTCACATGTTTTCAGGCTTTTCATGTTTTTCAACACCACTTCATGCTCCTCATTTTTTCAGACCGTTTCATTCTCCTCATATTTTTGACACGTTTTTAGGCTCTTCATATTTTTCACACCTTTTCAGGCTCTTCATGTTTTTGAACACCGTTTCTTGCTCCTCCTAATTTTCAGAACGTTTCATGCTCCTCATATTTTTGACACCTTTTGAAGATCTTCATATTTATCACACGTTTTCACGCTCTTCATGTTTTTCAAAACCACTTCATGCTCCTCGTGTTTTGCAGACCGTTTCATGCTCCTCATATTTTTGACACATTTTGAAGCTCTTCATATTTTTCACACCTTTTCAGGCACTTCATGTTTTGAACACCACTTCATGCTCCTCCTATTTTTCAGACCTTTTCTTGCTCATCTAATTTTTGACACCTTTTGAAGCTCTTCGTATTTTTCACACCTTTTCAGACTCTTCATGTTTTTCACCCCCGCTTCATGCTTCTCCTATTTTTCAGAACGTTTCATGCTCCTCATATTTTTGACACGTTTTGAAGCTCTTCATATATTTCAAACCTTTTCAGTCTCGTCATTTTTTTGAACACCACTTCATGCTCCTCCAATTTTTCAGAACGTTTCATGCTCATCTCTTTTTGTCTCCTATTCAAGCTCTTAATATCATTCTTCCATTTTGAAGCTCTTCATATTTTTCACACGTTTTGTTGCTCTTCATGATTTTCAGCACAGTTTCATGCTTCTCCTATTTTTCAGACCGTTTCATGCTCCTCATATTTTTGACACGTTTTGAAGCTCATCATATTTTTCACACCTTTTCAGGCTCTTCATGTTTTTCAGCACAGTTTGATGCTCCTCATATTTTTCAGACCGTTTCATTCTCCTCATATTTTTGACATCTTTTGAAACTCTTCATATATTTCACACCTTTTCAGGCTCTTCATGTTTTTCAACACCACCTCATGCTCCTCATTTTTTCAGACCGCTTCATGCTCATCTCATTCTTGACACATTTTGAAGCTGTTCATATTTTTCATATCTTTTGAAGCTCTTCATATATTTAAACGTTTTCAGGCTCTTCTTGTTTTTCAACACCGCTTCGTGCTGCTCCTAATTTTCAGATCATTTCATGCTCATCGATTTTTACACCTTTTGCAGGTCTTCATATTTTCACACCTTTTGAAGCTCTTCATATTTTTCACACCTTTTCAGGCTCTTCATGTTTGTCAACACCACTTCATGCTCCTCCTATTTTTCAGAGAGTTTCATGCTCCTCATGTATTTCACACCTTTTGAAGCTCTTCATATTTTTCACACCTTTTCAGGCTCTTCATCTTTTTTCACACCACTTCATACTTCTCCTATTTTTCAGCCCGTTTCCTGCTCCTCATGTATTTCACACCTTTTGAAGCTCTTCATATTTTTCACACCTTTTCACGCTCTTCATGTTTTTGATCACCGTTTCATGCTCCTCCTATTTTTCAGACCGTTTCATGCTCCTCATATTTTTGACACTTTTTGAAGCTCTTCATATTGTTCCACCTTTTCAGGCTCTTCATGTTTTTGAACACCACTTCATGATCCTCCTATTTTTCAGACCGTTTCATGCTCCTCATATTTTTGACATGTTTTGAAGCTCTTCGTATTTTTCACACCTTTTCAGACTCTTCATGTTTTTCACCCCCGCTTCATGCTTCTCCTATTTTTCAGAACGTTTCATGCTCCTCATATTTTTGACACGTTTTGACGCTCTTCATATTTTTCCCACCTTTTCAGGCTCTTCATGTTTTTGAACACTGCTTCATGCTCCTCATATTTTTCAGATCGTTTCATGCTCCTCATATTTTTGACACCTTTGAAGCTCTTCATATTTTTCACACCTTTTCTGGCTCCTCATGTTTTTGAACACCGCTTCATGCTCCTCATATTTTTCAGATCGTTTCATGCTCCTCATATTTTTGACAACTTGTGACGCTCTTCATATTTTTCATACCTTTTTAAGCTCTTCGTATTTTTCACACGTTTTCAGTCTCTTCATGTTTTCAACACCGTTTCATGCTCCTCCTATTTTTCAGACCGTTTCATGCTCCTCATGTTTTTGACACCGTTGAAGCTCTTCATATTTTTCACACATTTTCAGGCTTCTCATATTTTTGAACACCGCTTCATGATCCTCATATTTTTCAGATCGTTTCATGCTCCTCATATTTTTGACACCTTGTGACGCTCTTCATATTTTTCATACCTTTTTAAGATCTTCGTATTTTTCACACGTTTTCAGTCTCTTCATGTTTTCAACACCGTTTCATGCTCCCCCAATTTTTCAGACCGTTTCATGCTCCTCATATTTTTGACACCTTTTGAGGCTCTTCATATATTTCACATCTTTTCAGGCTTCTCATGTTTTTGAACACCACTTCATGCTCCTCCTATAATTCAGACAGTTTCATGCTCCTCACATTTTTGACATGTTTTGAAGCTCTTCATATTTTTCACAACTTTTCAGGCTCTTCATGTTTTTGAACACCGTTTCATGCTCCTCCTATTTTTCAGACCGTTTCATGCTCCTCATGTTTTTGACACGGTTGAAGCTCTTCATATTTTTCACACCTTTTCAGGCTTCTCATGTTTTTGAACACCGCTTCATGCTCCTCCTATAATTCAGACAGTTTCATGCTCCTCACATTTTTGACATGTTTTGAAGCTCTTCATATTTTTCACAACTTTTCAGGCTCTTCATGTTTTTGAACACCGTTTCATGCTCCTCCTATTTTTCAGACCGTTTCATGCTCCTCATGTTTTTGACACGGTTGAAGCTCTTCATATTTTTCACACCTTTTCAGGCTTCTCATGTTTTTGAACACCGCTTCATGCTCCTCATATTTTTCAGATCGTTTCATGCTCCTCATGTTTTTGACACGGTTGAAGCTCTTCATATTTTTCACACCTTTTCAGGCTTCTCATGTTTTTGAACACAGCTTCATCCTCCTTCTATTTTTCAGACCGTTTCATGCTCCTCATGTATTTCACACCTTTTGAAGCTCTTCCTATTTTTCACATCTTTTCAGGCTCTTCATATATTTGAAAACCTTTTCATGCTCCTCCTATTTTTCAAACCGTTTCAGGCTCCACATATTTCTGAAAGCTTTGAAGCTCCTCATATTTTTCACACCTTTTGAGGCTCGTCATGTTTTTGAACACCGCTTCATGCTCCTCATATTTATCAGATCGTTTCATCCTCCTCATATTTTTGACACCTTTTGACGCTCTTCATAATTTTCACACATTTTCAGGCTCTTCCTGTTTTTGAACACTGCTTCATGCTTCTACTATTTTCAGACCGTTTAATGCTCCTCATGTATTTCACACCTTTTGACACTCTTCATATTTTTCACACCTTTTCAGTCTCTTCATGTTTTTCAACACCACTTCATGCTTCTCTTATTTTTCAGACCGTTTCATGTTCCTCATAATTTTGAGACCTTTTGAAGCTCTTCATATTTTTCACACCTTTTCAGGTTCTTCATGTTTTTCAACACCGCCTCATGCTCCTCCTATTTTTCAGACCGTTTCATGCTCCTCATATTTTTGAGACCTTTTGAAGCTCTTCATAGTTTTAACACCTTTTCAGGCTCTTCAAGGTTTCAACACCACTTCATGCTCCTCCTTTTTTGCAGACCGTTTCATGCTCCCCATATATTTGACACCTTTTGATGCTCTTCATATTTTTCACACCTTTTCAGGCTCTTCATTTTTCAACACCGCTTCATGCTCCTCCTATTTTTCAGACCGTTTCATGCTCCTCATATTTTTGAAACATTTTGAAGCTCTTCATATTTTTCACACCTTTTCAGGCTCTTCATGTTTTTCACCACCACTTCATGCTCCTCCTATATTTCAGGCCGTTTCATGCTCATCTCATTTTTGTCACCTTTGAAGCTCTTTATATTTTTCACACTTTTTCAGGCTCTTCATGATTTTCAACTCCGTTTCATGTTATTCCTATTTTTCAGACCGTTTAATGCTCATCTCATTTTTGACACCTTTTGAAGCTTTTCATATTTTTCACAACTTTTCAGGCTCTTCATGTTTTTGAACACCGCTTCATGCTCCTCCTATGTTTCAGAGAGTGTCATGCTCCTCATGTATTTCACACCTTTTGAAGCTATTCATATTTTCCACACCTTTTCAGGCTCTTCATGTGTTTGATCACCGTTTCATGCTCCTTCTATTTTTCAGATCGTTTCATGCTCCTCATATTTTTGACACTTTTTGAGCTCTTCATATTTTTCACACCTTTTCAGGCTCTTCATGTTTTTGAACACCGCTTCATGATCCTCCTATTTTTCAGACCGTTTCATGCTCCTCATATTTTTTACACCTTTAAAAGCTCTTCATATTTTTCACACCTTTTCAGTCTCTTCATGTTTTTTGACACAGCTTCATGGTCCTCCTATTTTTCAGACCGTTTCATTCTCCTCATATTTTGACACCTTTTGAAGCTCTTCATATTTTTCACACCTTTTCAGGCTCTTCATGTTTTTGAACACCGCTTCATGCTCCTCCTATTTTTCAGACCGTTTCCTGCTCCTCATATTTTTGACACCTTTGAAGCTCTTCATATATTTCAAAACTTTTCAGACTATTCCTTTTTTTTAACACGACTTCATGCTCCTCCTATTTTTCAGACCGTTTCATGCTCATCTCTTTTTGACACCTTTTGAAGCTCTTCATGTTTTTCACATCTTTTGAAACTCTTCATATTTTTCACACCTTTTCATGCTCTTCATGTTTTTGAACACCGCTTCATGCTCCTCCTATTTTTCAGACCGTTTCCTGCTCCTCATATTTTTGACACCATTTGAAGCTCTTCATATTTTTCACACCTTTTCAGGCTCTTCATGTTTTTCAACACCGCTTCATGCACCTCTATATTTCAGACCGTTTCATGCTCATCTCTTTTTTGACACTTTTTGAAGCTTTTCATATTTTTCACAACTTTTCAGGCTCTTCATGTTTTTGAACACCGCTTCATGCTCCTTCTATTTTTCAGACCGTATCATGCTCCTCATATTTTTCACACCTTTTGAAGCTCTTCATATTTTTCACACATTTTCAGGCTCTTCATTTTTTTCAACACTACTTGTTGCTCCTCCTATTTGTTAGACCGTTTCATGCTCATCTAATTTTTGACACCTTTTGAATCTCTTCATATTTTTTACACCTTTTGAAGCTCTTCATATTTTTAACATTTTTGAAGCTCTTCATAATTTTCAAACGATTTCAGACTCTTCATGTTGTTCAACACAGCTTCATGCTCCTGCTATTTATCATTCCGTTTCATGCTCCTCATATTTGACACCATTTGAAGGTCTTCATATTTTTCACACCTTTTCAGACTCTTGATGTTTTTGAAAACTTCTTCATGCTCCTCCTATTTTTCAGACCGTTTCATTCTCTTCATATTTTTGACACCTTTTCAAGCTCTTCATATTTTTCACATCTTTTCAGGCTCTTCATGTTTTTGAACACCGCTTCATGCTCCTCCTATTTTTCAGACCGTTTCGTGCTCCTCATGTTTTTGACACCGTTGAAGCTCTTCATATTTTTCACACCTTTTCAGGCTTCTCATGTTTTTGAACACCACTTCATGCTCCTCCTATTATTCAGACAGTTTCATGCTCCTCACATTTTTGACATGTTTTGAAGCTCTTCATATTTTTCACAACTTTTCAGGCTCTTCATGTTTTTGAACACCGTTTCATGCTCCTCCTATTTTTCAGACCGTTTCATGCTCCTCATGTTTTTGACACGGTTGAAGCTCTTCATATTTTTCACACCTTTTCAGGCTTCTCATGTTTTTGAACACCGCTTCATGCTCCTCATAATTTTCAGATCGTTTCATGCTCCTCATGTTTTTGACACGGTTGAAGCTCTTCATATTTTTCACACCTTTTCAGGCTTCTCATGTTTTTGAACACAGCTTCATCCTCCTTCTATTTTTCAGACCGTTTCATGCTCCTCATGTATTTCACACCTTTTGAAGCTCTTCCTATTTTTCACATCTTTTCAGGCTCTTCATATATTTGAAAACCTTTTCATGCTCCTCCTATTTTTCAAACCGTTTCAGGCTCCACGTATTTCTGAAAGCTTTGAAGCTCCTCATATTTTTCACACCTTTTGAGGCTCGTCATGTTTTTGAACACCGCTTCATGCTCCTCATATTTATCAGATCGTTTCATCCTCCTCATATTTTTGACACCTTTTGACGCTCTTCATAATTTTCACACATTTTCAGGCTCTTCCTGTTTTTGAACACTGCTTCATGCTTCTACTATTTTCAGACCGTTTAATGCTCCTCATGTATTTCACACCTTTTGACACTCTTCATATTTTTCACACCTTTTCAGTCTCTTCATGTTTTTCAACACCACTTCATGCTTCTCTTATTTTTCAGACCGTTTCATGTTCCTCATAATTTTGAGACCTTTTGAAGCTCTTCATATTTTTCACACCTTTTCAGGCTCTTCATGTTTTTCAACACCGCCTCATGCTCCTCCTATTTTTCAGACCGTTTCATGCTCCTCATATTTTTGAGACCTTTTGAAGCTCTTCATAGTTTTAACACCTTTTCAGGCTCTTCAAGTTTTTCAACACCACTTCATGCTCCTCCTTTTTTGCAGACCGTTTCATGCTCCTCATATATTTGACACCTTTTGATGCTCTTCATATTTTTCACACCTTTTCAGGCTCTTCATTTTTCAACACCGCTTCATGCTCCTCCTATTTTTCAGACGGTTTCATGCTCCTCATATTTTTGAAACATTTTGAAGCTCTTCATATTTTTCACACCTTTTCAGGCTCTTCATGTTTTTCACCACCACTTCATGCTCCTCCTATTTTTCAGGCCGTTTCATGCTCATCTCATTTTTGTCACCTTTGAAGCTCTTTATATTTTTCACACTTTTTCAGGCTCTTCATGATTTTCAACTCCGTTTCATGTTATTCCTATTTTTCAGACCGTTTAATGCTCATCTCATTTTTGACACCTTTTGAAGCTTTTCATATTTTTCACAACTTTTCAGGCTCTTCATGTTTTTGAACACCGCTTCATGCTCCTCCTATGTTTCAGAGAGTGTCATGCTCCTCATGTATTTCACACCTTTTGAAGCTATTCATATTTTCCACACCTTTTCAGGCTCTTCATGTGTTTGATCACCGTTTCATGCTCCTTCTATTTTTCAGATCGTTTCATGCTCCTCATATTTTTGACACTTTTTGAGCTCTTCATATTTTTCACACCTTTTCAGGCTCTTCATGTTTTTGAACACCGCTTCATGATCCTCCTATTTTTCAGACCGTTTCATGCTCCTCATATTTTTGACACCTTTAAAAGCTCTTCATATTTTTCACACCTTTTCAGGCTCTTCATGTTTTTTGACACAGCTTCATGGTCATCCTATTTTTCAGACCGTTTCATGCTCCTCATATTTTGACACCTTTTGAAGCTCTTCATATTTTTCACACCTTTTCAGGCTCTTCATGTTTTTGAACACCGCTTCATGCTCCTCCTATTTTTCAGACCGTTTCCTGCTCCTCATATTTTTGACACCTTTGAAGCTCTTCATATATTTCAAAACTTTTCAGACTTTTCCTTTTTTTTAACACGACTTCATGCTCCTCCTATTTTTCAGACCGTTTCATGCTCATCTCTTTTTGACACCTTTTGAAGCTCTTCATGTTTTTCACATCTTTTGAAACTCTTCATATTTTTCACACCTTTTCATGCTCTTCATGTTTTTGAACACCGCTTCATGCTCCTCCTATTTTTCAGACCATTTCCTGCTCCTCATATTTTTGACACCATTTGAAGCTCTTCATATTTTTTACACCTTTTCAGGCTCTTCATGTTTTTGAACACCGCTTCATGCTCCTCCTATTTTTCAGACCGTTTCGTGCTCCTCATGTTTTTGACACCGTTGAAGCTCTTCATATTTTTCACACCTTTTCAGGCTTCTCATGTTTTTGAACACCACTTCATGCTCCTCCTATTATTCAGACAGTTTCATGCTCCTCACATTTTTGACATGTCTTGAAGCTCTTCATATTTTTCACAACTTTTCAGGCTCTTCATGTTTTTGAACACCGTTTCATGCTCCTCCTATTTTTCAGACCGTTTCATGCTCCTCATGTTTTTGACACGGTTGAAGCTCTTCATATTTTTCACACCTTTTCAGGCTTCTCATGTTTTTGAACACCGCTTCATGCTCCTCATATTTTTCAGATCGTTTCATGCTCCTCATGTTTTTGACACGGTTGAAGCTCTTCATATTTTTCACACCTTTTCAGGCTTCTCATGTTTTTGAACACAGCTTCATCCTTCTTCTATTTTTCAGACCGTTTCATGCTCCTCATGTATTTCACACCTTTTGAAGCTCTTCCTATTTTTCACATCTTTTCAGGCTCTTCATATATTTGAAAACCTTTTCATGCTCCTCCTATTTTTCAAACCGTTTCAGGCTCCACGTATTTCTGAAAGCTTTGAAGCTCCTCATATTTTTCACACCTTTTGAGGCTCGTCATGTTTTTGAACACCGCTTCATGCTCCTCATATTTATCAGATCGTTTCATCCTCCTCATATTTTTGACACCTTTTGACGCTCTTCATAATTTTCACACATTTTCAGGCTCTTCCTGTTTTTGAACACTGCTTCATGCTTCTACTATTTTCAGACCGTTTAATGCTCCTCATGTATTTCACACCTTTTGACACTCTTCATATTTTTCACACCTTTTCAGTCTCTTCATGTTTTTCAACACCACTTCATGCTTCTCTTATTTTTCAGACCGTTTCATGTTCCTCATAATTTTGAGACCTTTTGAAGCTCTTCATATTTTTCACACCTTTTCAGGCTCTTCATGTTTTTCAACACCGCCTCATGCTCCTCCTATTTTTCAGACCGTTTCATGCTCCTCATATTTTTGAGACCTTTTGAAGCTCTTCATAGTTTTAACACCTTTTCAGGCTCTTCAAGGTTTCAACACCACTTCATGCTCCTCCTTTTTTGCAGACCGTTTCATGCTCCCCATATATTTGACACCTTTTGATGCTCTTCATATTTTTCACACCTTTTCAGGCTCTTCATTTTTCAACACCGCTTCATGCTCCTCCTATTTTTCAGACCGTTTCATGCTCCTCATATTTTTGAAACATTTTGAAGCTCTTCATATTTTTCACACCTTTTCAGGCTCTTCATGTTTTTCACCACCACTTCATGCTCCTCCTATATTTCAGGCCGTTTCATGCTCATCTCATTTTTGTCACCTTTGAAGCTCTTTATATTTTTCACACTTTTTCAGGCTCTTCATGATTTTCAACTCCGTTTCATGTTATTCCTATTTTTCAGACCGTTTAATGCTCATCTCATTTTTGACACCTTTTGAAGCTTTTCATATTTTTCACAACTTTTCAGGCTCTTCATGTTTTTGAACACCGCTTCATGCTCCTCCTATGTTTCAGAGAGTGTCATGCTCCTCATGTATTTCACACCTTTTGAAGCTATTCATATTTTCCACACCTTTTCAGGCTCTTCATGTGTTTGATCACCGTTTCATGCTCCTTCTATTTTTCAGATCGTTTCATGCTCCTCATATTTTTGACACTTTTTGAGCTCTTCATATTTTTCACACCTTTTCAGGCTCTTCATGTTTTTGAACACCGCTTCATGATCCTCCTATTTTTCAGACCGTTTCATGCTCCTCATATTTTTGACACCTTTAAAAGCTCTTCATATTTTTCACACCTTTTCAGGCTCTTCATGTTTTTTGACACAGCTTCATGGTCCTCCTATTTTTCAGACCGTTTCATGCTCCTCATATTTTGACACCTTTTGAAGCTCTTCATATTTTTCACACCTTTTCAGGCTCTTCATGTTTTTGAACACCGCTTCATGCTCCTCCTATTTTTCAGACCGTTTCCTGCTCCTCATATTTTTGACACCTTTGAAGCTCTTCATATATTTCAAAACTTTTCAGACTTTTCCTTTTTTTTAACACGACTTCATGCTCCTCCTATTTTTCAGACCGTTTCATGCTCATCTCTTTTTGACACCTTTTGAAGCTCTTCATGTTTTTCACATCTTTTGAAACTCTTCATATTTTTCACACCTTTTCATGCTCTTCATGTTTTTGAACACCGCTTCATGCTCCTCCTATTTTTCAGACCGTTTCCTGCTCCTCATATTTTTGACACCATTTGAAGCTCTTCATATTTTTCACACCTTTTCAGGCTCTTCATGTTTTTCAACACCGCTTCATGCACCTCTATATTTCAGACCGTTTCATGCTCATCTCTTTTTTGACACTTTTTGAAGCTTTTCATATTTTTCACAACTTTTCAGGCTCTTCATGTTTTTGAACACCGCTTCATGCTCCTTCTATTTTTCAGACCGTATCATGCTCCTCATATTTTTCACACCTTTTGAAGCTCTTCATATTTTTCACACATTTTCAGGCTCTTCATTTTTTTCAACACTACTTGTTGCTCCTCCTATTTGTTAGACCGTTTCATGCTCATCTAATTTTTGACACCTTTTGAATCTCTTCATATTTTTTACACCTTTTGAAGCTCTTCATATTTTTAACATTTTTGAAGCTCTTCATAATTTTCAAACGATTTCAGACTCTTCATGTTGTTCAACACAGCTTCATGCTCCTGCTATTTATCATTCCGTTTCATGCTCCTCATATTTGACACCTTTTGAAGTTCTTCATATTTTTCACACCTTTTCAGACTCTTGATGTTTTTGAAAACTTCTTCATGCTCCTCCTATTTTTCAGACCGTTTCATTCTCTTCATATTTTTGACACCTTTTCAAGCTCTTCATATTTTTCACACCTTTTCAGGCTCTTCATGTTTTTTAACACCTCTTCATGCTCCTCCTATTTTTCAGACCGTTTCATTCTCCTCATATTTTTGACACCTTTTCAAGCTCTAGATATTTTTCACACCTTTTCAAGCTCTTCATTTTTTTCAACACCACTTCATGCTCATCCTATTTTACAGAGCGTTTCATGCTCCTCATATTTATGACACCTTTTGAAGCTCTTCATATATTTCACACCTTTTCAGGCTCTTCATGTTTTTCAACAAGGCTTCATGCTTGTCCTATTTTTCAGAACATTCAAGCTCCTCATATTTTTGACACGTTTTGAAGCTCTTCATATTTTTCACAACTTTTCAGGCTTTTCATGTTTTTGAACACCGCTTCATGTTCCTCCTATTTTTCAGACCGTTTCATGCTCCTCATATTTTTGACACCTTTTGAAGCTCTTCATATATTTCACACCTGTTCAGGCTCTTCATATTTTTGAACACCGCTTCATGCTCCTCCTATTTTTCAGATTGTTTCATGCTCCTCATATATTTGACACCTTTTGAAGCTCTTCATATTTTTCACACCTTTTCAGGCTCTTCATGTTTTTGAACACCGCTTCATGCTCCTCCTATTTTTCAGACCGTTTCAGGCTCCTCATATTTTTCACACGTTTTGAAGCTCTTCATATATTTCACACCTGTTCAGGCTCTTCATATTTTGAACACCATTTCATGCTCCTCCTTTTTTCAGATTGTTTCATGCTCCTCATATTTTTGACACCTTTTGAAGCTCTTCATATTTCTCACACCTTTTCAGGCTCTTCATGTTTTTCAACACCGCTTCATGCTCCTCCTATTTTTCAGACGGTTTCATGCTCATCTCATTTTTGACACCATTTGAAGCTTTGCATAATTTTCACAACTTTTCAGGCTCTTCCTGTTTTTGAACACCGCTTCATGCTTCTCCTATTTTTCAGACCGTATCATGCTCCTCATATTTTTGACACCTTTTGAAGCTCTTCATATTTTTCACACCTTTTCAGGCTCTTCATGTTTTTCAACACCGTTTCATGACGTCCTATTTTTCAGACCGTTTCATCCTCATCTCATTTTTGACGTCTTTTGAAGCTCTTCATATTTTTCACAGCTTTTCAGGCTCTTCATGTTTTTCCACAGCACTTCATGCTTCTGTTATTTTTCAGCCCGTTTCATGCTCCTCATGTATTTCACACCTTTTGAAGCTCTTTATATTTTTCACACCTTTTCAGGGTCTTCATCTTTTTGATCACTGTTTCATGCTCCTCCTATTTTTCAGAACGTTTCATGCTCCTCATATTTTTGACACCTTTTGTAGCTCTTCATATTTTTCACACCTTTTCAGGCTCTTCATGGTTTTGAACACCGCTTCATGATCCTCCTGATTTTCAGACCGTTTCTTGCTCTTCATATTTTTGAAAGATTTTGAAGCTCTTCATATTTTTCACACCTTTTCAGGCTCTTCATGTTTTTCACCACCACTTCATGCTCCTCCTATTTTTCAGGCCGTTTCATGCTCATCTCATTTTTGTCACCTTTGAAGCTCTTTATATTTTTCACACTTTTTCAGGCTCTTCATGATTTTCAAGACCGTTTCATGTTATTCCTATTTTTCAGACCGTTTAATGCTCATCTCATTTTTGACACCTTTTGAAGCTTTTCATATTTTTCACAACTTTTCAGGCTCTTCATGTTTTTGAACACCGCTTCTTGCTCCTCCTATTTTTCAGAGAGTTTCATGCTCCTCATGTATTTCACACCTTTTGAAGCTCTTCATATTTTCCACACCTTTTCAGGCTCTTCATGTGTTTGATTACCGTTTCATGCTCCTTCTATTTTTCAGAACGTTTCATGCTCCTCATATTTTTGACACTTTTTGAGCTCTTCATATTTTTCACACCATTTCAGGCTCTTCATGTTTTTGAACACCGCTTCATGATCCTCCTATTTTTCAGACCGTTTCATGCTCCTCATATTTTTGACACCTTTAAAAGCTCTTCATATTTTTCACACCTTTTCAGGCTCTTCATGTTTTTTGACACAGCTTCATGGTCCTCCTATTTTCCAGACCGTTTCATGCTCCTCATATTTTGACACCTTTTGAAGCTCTTCATATTTTTCACACCTTTTCAGGCTCGTCATGTTTTTGAACACCGCTTCATGCTCCTCCTATTTTTCAGACCGTTTCCTTCTCCTCATATTTGTGACACCTTTGAAGCTCTTCATATATTTCAAAACTTTTCAGACTTTTCCTTTTTTTTAACACGACTTCATGCTCCTCCTATTTTTCAGACCGTTTCATGCTCATCTCTTTTTGACACCTTTTGAAGCTCTTCATGTTTTTCACATCTTTTGAAACTCTTCATATTTTTCACACCTTTTCTGGCTCTTCATGCTTTTGAACACCGCTTCATGCTCCTCCTATTTTTCAGACCGTTTCCTGCTCCTCATATTTTTGACACCATTTGAAGCTCTTCATATTTTTCACTCCTTTTCAGGCTCTTTATGTTTTCAACACCGCTTCATGCACCTCTATGTTTCAGACCGTTTCATGCTCATCTCATTTTTGACACCTTTTGAAGCTTTTCATATTTTTTACAACTTTTCAGGCTCTTCATGTTTTTGAACACCGCTTCATGCTCCTCCTATTTTTCAGACCATTTCCTTCTCCTCATATTTTTGACACCTTTGAAGCTCTTCATATATTTCAAAACTTTTCAGACTTTTCCTTTTTTTTAACACGACTTCTTGCTCCTCCTATTTTTCAGACCGTTTCATGCTCATCTAATTTTTGACACCTTTTGAAGCTCCTCATATTTTTTACACCTTTTGAAGCTCTTCATATTTTTAACATTTTTGAAGCTCTTCATAATTTTCAAACGATTTCAGACTCTTCATGTTTTTCAACACCGCTTCATGCTCCTGCTATTTATCATACCGTTTCATGCTCCTCATATTTGACACCATTTGAAGGTCTTCATATTTTTCACATCTTTTCAGGCTCTTCATGTTTTTGAACACTTCTTCATGCTCCTCCTCTTTTTCAAACCGTTTCATGCTCCTCATATTTTTGACACCTTTTGAAGTTCTTCATATTTTTCACATCTTTTCAGGCTCTTCATGTTTTTCAAGACCACTTCATGCTCCTCCGATTTTTGAGACCGTTTCATGCTCCTCATATTTTTGACACCTTTAGAAACTCTTCATATTTTTCACACCTTTTCAGGTTCTTCATGTTTTTTAACACCTCTTCATGCTCCTCCTATTTTTCAGACCGTTTCATTCTCCTCATATTTTTGACACCTTTTCAAGCTCTTCATATATTTCACACCTTTTCAGGCTCTTCATTTTTTTCAACACCACTTCATGCTCCTCCCATTTTTCAGAGCGTTTCATGCTCCTCATATTTTTGTCACCTTTTGAAGCTCTTCATATATTTCACACCTTTTCAGGCTCTTCATGTTTTTCAACACCGCTTCATGCTCGTCCTATTTTTCAGAACGTTTCATGCTCCTCATATTTTTGACACCTTTTGAAGCTCTTCATATTTTTCACACCTTTTCAGGCTCTTCATGTTTTTGAACACCGCTTCATGTTCCTCCTATTTTTCAGACCGTTTCATGCTCCTCATATTTTTGACACCTTTTGAAGCTCTTCATATTTTTCACACCTTTTCAGGCTCTTCATGTTTTTGAACACCGCTTCATTCTCCTCCTATTTTTCAGACCGTTTCAGGCTCCTCATATTTTTCACATATTTTGAAGCTCTTCATATTTCTCACACCTTTTCAGGCTCTTCATGTTTTTCAACACCGCTTCATGCTCCTGCTATTTTTCAGACCGTTTCATGCTCCTCATGTATTTCACACCTTTTGAAGCTCTTCATATTTTTCACACCTTTTCAGGCCCTTCATGTTCTTCCACATCACTTCATGCTTCTCCTATTTTTCAGACCGTTTCATGCTCCTCATGTATTTCACACCTTTTGAAGCTCTTCATATTTTTCACACCTTTTCAGGCTCTTCATGTTTTTGATCACCGTTTCATGCTCCTCCTATTTTTCAGACCGTTTCTTGCTCCTCATATTTATGACACCTTTTGAAGCTCTTCATATTTTTCACACCTTTTCATGCTCTTCAAGTTTTTGAAAACCGCTTCATGCTCCTCCTATTTTTCAGACCGTTTCATGCTCATCTCATTTTTGACACCTTTGAAGCTCTTCATATTTTTCACACCTATTGAAGCTCTTCATATTTTTCACACCTTTTCAGGCTCTTCATGTTTTTGAACACCGCTTCATGCTCCTCCTATTTTTCAGACCGTTTCATGCTCATCTCATTTTTGACACCATTTGAAGCTTTGCATAATTTTCACAACTTTTCAGGCTCTTCATGTCTTTGAACACCGCTTCATGCTTCTCCTATTTTTCAGACCGTGTCATGCTCCTCATATTTTTCACACCTTTTGAAACTCTTCATATTTTTCAAACCTTTTCATGCTCTTCATATTTTTGAACACGACTTCATGCTCCTCCTACTTTTCAGACCGTTTCATGCTCCTCTCATTTTTGACACCTTTTGAAGCTTTGCATATTTTTCACAACTTTTCAGGTTCTTCATGTTTTTGAACAGCGCTTCATGCTCCTCATATTTTTCTGACCGTATCATGCTCCTCATATTTTTCACAACTTTTGAAGCTCTTCATATTTTTCAAAGCTTTTCATGCTCTTCATATTTTTGAACACGACTTCATGCTCCTCCTATTTTTCTGACCGTATCATGCTCCTCATATTTTTCACACATTTTGAAGCTCTTCATATTTTTCACACCTTTTCAGGCTCTTCATTTTTTTCAACTCTACTTGTTGCTCCTCCTATTTTTTAGACCGTTTCATGCTCATCTAATTTTTGACACTTTTGAAGCTCTTCATATTTTTTACACCTTTTGAAGCTCTTCATAGTTTTCACATTTTTGAAGCTCTTCATATTTTTCACACGATTTCAGACACTTCATGTTTTTCAACACTGCTTCATGCTCCTGCTATTTATCATACCGTTTCATACTCCTCATATTTTTGACATGTTTTTAGGCTCTTCATTTTTTTCACACCTTTTCAGGCTCTTCATGTTTTTGAACTACGCTTCATGCTCCTCCTATTTTTTCGACCGTATCATGCTCCTCATCTTTTTCACAACTTTTGAAGCTCTTCATATTTTTCTCACCTTTTCAGGCTCTTCATGTTTCTGATCACTGCTTCATGCTCCTCCTGTTTTTCAGAGCGTTTCAAGCTCCTCACATATTTCACACCTTTTGAAGCTCTTTCTATTTTTCACACCTTTTCAGGCTCTTCATGCTTTTGAACACCGCTCCATGCTCCTCCTATTTTTCAGACCGTTTCATGCTCCTTGTATTTTTCAGACCGTTTCAGGGTGTCCATGTTTTTGAACACCACTTCATGCTCCTCCTATATTTCAGAGAGTTTCATGCTCCTCATATTTTTGACATCTTTTGAAACTCTTCATATATTTCACAGCTTTTCAGGCTCTTCATGTTTTTCAACACCACTTCATGCTCCTCATTTTTTCAGACCGCTTCATGCTCATCTCATTTTTGACACATTTTGAAGCTGTTCATATTTTTCATATCTTTTGAAGCTCTTCATATATTTTACACGTTTTCAGGCTCTTCATGTTTTTCAACAACGCTTCGTGCTGCTCCTAATTTTCAGATCATTTCATGCTCATCGTTTTTTACACCTTTTGCAGGTCTTCATATTTTCACACCTTTTGAAGCTCTTCATATTTTTCACACCTTGTCAGACTCTTCATGTATTTTAACACCGTTTCATGCTCCTCCTATTTTTGACACATTTTGAAGCTCTTCTTTTTTTTTCACACCTTTTGAAGCTCTTCATATATTTCACACCTTTTCTGGCTCTTCATGCTTTTAATCAACACTTCATGCTCCTCGTATTTTTCAGACCACTTCATGCTCATCTCATTTTTCACACCTTTTGAAGCTGTTCATATTTTTCACACGTTTTCAGGTTCTTCATGTTTTTCAACTCCGCTTCATGCTCCTTCTATTTTTCAGACCGTTTCATGCTCCACATATTTTTGACACGTTTTGAAGCTCTTCATATTTTTCACACCTTTTTAGGCTCTTCCTGTTTTTGAACACCGTTTCATGCTTCTCCTATTTTTCAGACCGTTTAATGCTCCTCATATTTTTGACACCTTTTGAAGCTCTTCTTATTTTTCACATCTTTTGAAACTCTTCATATTTTTCACACGTTTTCAGGCTCTTCATGTTTTTCAACACCGTTTCATGCTCCTCCTATTTTTCAGACCGTTTCATGCTCCTTATATGTTTGTCTCCTTTTGAAGCTCTTCATATTTTTCACACCTTTTGAAGCTCTTCATATTTTTCACACCTTTTCAGGCTCTTCATGGTTTTCAACAGCGCTTCATGCTCCTCCAATTTTTCAGACCGCTTCATTATCATCTCATTTTTGACACCTTTTGAAGCTCTTCATATATTTCACACCTTTTCAGACTCTTCTTGTTTTTCAACACAGTTTCTTGCTCCTCCTATTTTTCACACCGTTTCATGCTCCTCATATTTTTGACACATTTTGAAGCTCTTCATATTTTTCACACATTTTGAAGCTCTTCATATTTTTCACACCTTTTCAGGCTCTTCATGTTTTTCCACACCACTTCATGCTTCTCATATTTTTCAGACCGTTTCATGCTCCTCATGAATTTCACACTTTTGAAGCTCTTCATATTTCTCACACCTTTTCAGGCTCCTCATGTTTTTTATCACCGTTTCATGCTCCTCCTATTTTTCAGAACGTTTCATGCTCCTCATATTTTTGACACCTTTTGAAGCTCTTCATATTTTTCACACGTTTTCAGGCTCTTCATGATTTTCAACACCGCTTCATGAACCTCCTATTTTACAGACCGTTTCCTGCTCTTTATATTTTTGACCCCTTTTGAAGCTCTTCATATTTTTCACACCTTTTCAGGCTCTTCATATTTTTCAACACCGTTTCATGCTGCTTCTATTTTCGGGCCGTTTCATGCTCCTCATATTTTTCACACCTTTTGAAGCTCTTCATATTTTTCACACCTTTTCAGGCTCTTCATGTTTTTCAACACCGTTTGATGCTGCTTCTATTTTTCAGACCGTTTCATGCTCCTCATATTTTTCACACATTTTGAATCTCTTCATATTTTTCACCCCTTTTCAGGCTCTTCATATTTTTGAACACAGCTTCATGCTCCTCCTATTTTTCAGACCGTTTCATGCTCCTCATATTTTTGACACCTTTTGAAACTCTTCATATTTTTCACTCTTTTTCAGGCTCTACATGTTTTTCAACACCATTTCATGATCCTCCTATTTTTCGGACCGTTTCATGCTCATCTCATTTTTGACACCTTTTGAAGCTTTTCATATTTTTCACAACTTTTTAGGCTCTTCATGTTTTTGAACACCGCTTCCTGCTCCTCCTATTTTTCAGAGAGTTTCATGCTCCTAATATATTTCACTCCTTTTGAAGCTCTTCATATTTTTCACACCTTTTCAGGCTCTTCATGTTTTTCCACACCACTTCATGCTTCTATTTTTCAGCACTTTTCATGGTCCTCATGTATTTCACACATTTTGAAGCTCTTCATATTTTTCACACCTTTTCAGGCTCTTCATGTTTTTCCACACCACTTCATGCTTCTATTTTTCAGCACTTTTCATGGTCCTCATGTATTTCACACATTTTGAAGCTATTCATATTTTTCACAACTTTTCAGGCTCTTCATGTTTCTGATCACCGTTTCATGCTCCTCCTATCTTTCAGACCGTTTCATGCTTCTCATATTTTTGACACCATTTGAAGCTCTTCATATTTTTCACACATTTTCAGGCACTTCACGTTTTTGAACACCGCTCATGATCCTCCATAATTTCAGACCGTTTCATGCTCTTCATATTTTTGACACCTTTTGAAGCTCTTCATATTTTTCACACCTTTTCAGGCTCTTCATGTTTTTCCACACCACTTCATGCTTCTCCTATTTTTCAAACCTTTTCATGCTTCTCATGAATTTCACACCTTTTGAAGCTCTTCATATTTTTCACAACTTTTCAGGCTCTTCATGTTTCTGATCACTGCTTCATGCTCCTCCTGTTTTTCAGAGCGTTTCAAGCTCCTCACATATTTCACACCTTTTGAAGCTCTTTCTATTTTTCACACCTTTTCAGGCTCTTCATGCTTTTGAACACCGCTCCATGCTCCTCCTATTTTTCAGACCGTTTCATGCTCCTTGTATTTTTCAGACCGTTTCAGGGTGTCCATGTTTTTGAACACCACTTCATGCTCCTCCTATATTTCAGAGAGTTTCATGCTCCTCATATTTTTGACATCTTTTGAAACTCTTCATATATTTCACAGCTTTTCAGGCTCTTCATGTTTTTCAACACCACTTCATGCTCCTCATTTTTTCAGACCGCTTCATGCTCATCTCATTTTTGACACATTTTGAAGCTGTTCATATTTTTCATATCTTTTGAAGCTCTTCATATATTTTACACGTTTTCAGGCTCTTCATGTTTTTCAACAACGCTTCGTGCTGCTCCTAATTTTCAGATAATTTCATGCTCATCGATTTTTACACCTTTTGCAGGTCTTCATATTTTCACACCTTTTGAAGCTCTTCATATTTTTCACACCTTTTCAGACTCTTCATGTATTTTAACACCGTTTCATGCTCCTCCTATTTTTCAGACCGTTTCATGCTCCTCATATTTTTGACACATTTTGAAGCTCTTCTTTTTTTTTCACACCTTTTGAAGCTCTTCATATATTTCACACCTTTTCTGGCTCTTCATGCTTTTAATCAACACTTCATGCTCCTCCTATTTTTCAGACCGCTTCATGCTCATCTCATTTTTCACACCTTTTGAAGCTGTTCATATTTTTCACACGTTTTCAGGTTCTTCATGTTTTTCAACTCCGCTTCTTGCTCCTTCTATTTTTCAGACCGTTTCATGCTCCACATATTTTTGACACGTTTTGAAGCTCTTCATATTTTTCACACCTTTTTAGGCTCTTCCTGTTTTTGAACACCGTTTCATGCTTCTCCTATTTTTCAGACCGTTTAATGCTCCTCATATTTTTGACACCTTTTGAAGCTCTTCTTATTTTTCACATCTTTTGAAACTCTTCATATTTTTCACACGTTTTCAGGCTCTTCATGTTTTTCAACACCGTTTCATGCTCCTCCTATTTTTCAGACCGTTTCATGCTCCTTATATGTTTGTCTCCTTTTGAAGCTCTTCATATTTTTCACACCTTTTGAAGCTCTTCATATTTTTCACACCTTTTCAGGCTCTTCATGGTTTTCAACAGCGCTTCATGCTCCTCCAATTTTTCAGACCGCTTCATTATCATCTCATTTTTGACACCTTTTGAAGCTCTTCATATATTTCACACCTTTTCAGACTCTTCTTGTTTTTCAACACAGTTTCTTGCTCCTCCTATTTTTCACACCGTTTCATGCTCCTCATATTTTTGACACATTTTGAAGCTCTTCATATTTTTCACACATTTTGAAGCTCTTCATATTTTTCACACCTTTTCAGGCTCTTCATGTTTTTCCACACCACTTCATGCTTCTCATATTTTTCAGACCGTTTCATGCTCCTCATGAATTTCACACTTTTGAAGCTCTTCATATTTCTCACACCTTTTCAGGCTCCTCATGTTTTTTTATCACCGTTTCATGCTCCTCCTATTTTTCAGAACGTTTCATGCTCCTCATATTTTTGACACCTTTTGAAGCTCTTCATATTTTTCACACGTTTTCAGGCTCTTCATGATTTTCAACACCGCTTCATGAACCTCCTATTTTACAGACCGTTTCCTGCTCTTTATATTTTTGACCCCTTTTGAAGCTCTTCATATTTTTCACACCTTTTCAGGCTCTTCATATTTTTCAACACCGTTTCATGCTGCTTCTATTTTCGGGCCGTTTCATGCTCCTCATATTTTTCACACCTTTTGAAGCTCTTCATATTTTTCACACCTTTTCAGGCTCTTCATGTTTTTCAACACCGTTTGATGCTGCTTCTATTTTTCAGACCGTTTCATGCTCCTCATATTTTTCACACATTTTGAATCTCTTCATATTTTTCACCCCTTTTCAGGCTCTTCATATTTTTGAACACAGCTTCATGCTCCTCCTATTTTTCAGACCGTTTCATGCTCCTCATATTTTTGACACCTTTTGAAACTCTTCATATTTTTCACTCTTTTTCAGGCTCTACATGTTTTTCAACACCATTTCATGATCCTCCTATTTTTCGGACCGTTTCATGCTCATCTCATTTTTGACACCTTTTGAAGCTTTTCATATTTTTCACAACTTTTTAGGCTCTTCATGTTTTTGAACACCGCTTCCTGCTCCTCCTATTTTTCAGAGAGTTTCATGCTCCTAATATATTTCACTCCTTTTGAAGCTCTTCATATTTTTCACACCTTTTCAGGCTCTTCATGTTTTTCCACACCACTTCATGCTTCTATTTTTCAGCACTTTTCATGGTCCTCATGTATTTCACACATTTTGAAGCTCTTCATATTTTTCACACCTTTTCAGGCTCTTCATGTTTTTCCACACCACTTCATGCTTCTATTTTTCAGCACTTTTCATGGTCCTCATGTATTTCACACATTTTGAAGCTATTCATATTTTTCACAACTTTTCAGGCTCTTCATGTTTCTGATCACCGTTTCATGCTCCTCCTATCTTTCAGACCGTTTCATGCTTCTCATATTTTTGACACCATTTGAAGCTCTTCATATTTTTCACACATTTTCAGGCACTTCACGTTTTTGAACACCGCTCATGATCCTCCATAATTTCAGACCGTTTCATGCTCTTCATATTTTTGACACCTTTTGAAGCTCTTCATATTTTTCACACCTTTTCAGGCTCTTCATGTTTTTCCACACCACTTCATGCTTCTCCTATTTTTCAAACCTTTTCATGCTTCTCATGAATTTCACACCTTTTGAAGCTCTTCATATTTTTCACAACTTTTCAGGCTCTTCATGTTTCTGATCACTGCTTCATGCTCCTCCTGTTTTTCAGAGCGTTTCAAGCTCCTCACATATTTCACACCTTTTGAAGCTCTTTCTATTTTTCACACCTTTTCAGGCTCTTCATGCTTTTGAACACCGCTCCATGCTCCTCCTATTTTTCAGACCGTTTCATGCTCCTTGTATTTTTCAGACCGTTTCAGGGTGTCCATGTTTTTGAACACCACTTCATGCTCCTCCTATATTTCAGAGAGTTTCATGCTCCTCATATTTTTGACATCTTTTGAAACTCTTCATATATTTCACAGCTTTTCAGGCTCTTCATGTTTTTCAACACCACTTCATGCTCCTCATTTTTTCAGACCGCTTCATGCTCATCTCATTTTTGACACATTTTGAAGCTGTTCATATTTTTCATATCTTTTGAAGCTCTTCATATATTTTACACGTTTTCAGGCTCTTCATGTTTTTCAACAACGCTTCGTGCTGCTCCTAATTTTCAGATAATTTCATGCTCATCGATTTTTACACCTTTTGCAGGTCTTCATATTTTCACACCTTTTGAAGCTCTTCATATTTTTCACACCTTTTCAGACTCTTCATGTATTTTAACACCGTTTCATGCTCCTCCTATTTTTCAGACCGTTTCATGCTCCTCATATTTTTGACACATTTTGAAGCTCTTCTTTTTTTTTTCACACCTTTTGAAGCTCTTCATATATTTCACACCTTTTCTGGCTCTTCATGCTTTTAATCAACACTTCATGCTCCTCCTATTTTTCAGACCGCTTCATGCTCATCTCATTTTTCACACCTTTTGAAGCTGTTCATATTTTTCACACGTTTTCAGGTTCTTCATGTTTTTCAACTCCGCTTCATGCTCCTTCTATTTTTCAGACCGTTTCATGCTCCACATATTTTTGACACGTTTTGAAGCTCTTCATATTTTTCACACCTTTTTAGGCTCTTCCTGTTTTTGAACACCGTTTCATGCTTCTCCTATTTTTCAGACCGTTTAATGCTCCTCATATTTTTGACACCTTTTGAAGCTCTTCTTATTTTTCACATCTTTTGAAACTCTTCATATTTTTCACACCTTTTCAGGCTCTTCATGTTTTTCAACACCGTTTCATGCTCCTCCTATTTTTCAGACCGTTTCATGCTCCTTATATGTTTGTCTCCTTTTGAAGCTCTTCATATTTTTCACACCTTTTGAAGCTCTTCATATTTTTCACACCTTTTCAGGCTCTTCATGGTTTTCAACAGCGCTTCATGCTCCTCCAATTTTTCAGACCGCTTCATTATCATCTCATTTTTGACACCTTTTGAAGCTCTTCATATATTTCACACCTTTTCAGACTCTTCTTGTTTTTCAACACAGTTTCTTGCTCCTCCTATTTTTCACACCGTTTCATGCTCCTCATATTTTTGACACATTTTGAAGCTCTTCATATTTTTCACACATTTTGAAGCTCTTCATATTTTTCACACCTTTTCAGGCTCTTCATGTTTTTCCACACCACTTCATGCTTCTCATATTTTTCAGACCGTTTCATGCTCCTCATGAATTTCACACTTTTGAAGCTCTTCATATTTCTCACACCTTTTCAGGCTCCTCATGTTTTTTATCACCGTTTCATGCTCCTCCTATTTTTCAGAACGTTTCATGCTCCTCATATTTTTGACACCTTTTGAAGCTCTTCATATTTTTCACACGTTTTCAGGCTCTTCATGATTTTCAACACCGCTTCATGAACCTCCTATTTTACAGACCGTTTCCTGCTCTTTATATTTTTGACCCCTTTTGAAGCTCTTCATATTTTTCACACCTTTTCAGGCTCTTCATATTTTTCAACACCGTTTCATGCTGCTTCTATTTTCGGGCCGTTTCATGCTCCTCATATTTTTCACACCTTTTGAATCTCTTCATATTTTTCACACCTTTTCAGGCTCTTCATGTTTTTCAACACCGTTTGATGCTGCTTCTATTTTTCAGACCGTTTCATGCTCCTCATATTTTTCACACATTTTGAATCTCTTCATATTTTTCACCCCTTTTCAGGCTCTTCATATTTTTGAACACAGCTTCATGCTCCTCCTATTTTTCAGACCGTTTCATGCTCCTCATATTTTTGACACCTTTTGAAACTCTTCATATTTTTCACTCTTTTTCAGGCTCTACATGTTTTTCAACACCATTTCATGATCCTCCTATTTTTCGGACCGTTTCATGCTCATCTCATTTTTGACACCTTTTGAAGCTTTTCATATTTTTCACAACTTTTTAGGCTCTTCATGTTTTTGAACACCGCTTCCTGCTCCTCCTATTTTTCAGAGAGTTTCATGCTCCTAATATATTTCACTCCTTTTGAAGCTCTTCATATTTTTCACACCTTTTCAGGCTCTTCATGTTTTTCCACACCACTTCATGCTTCTATTTTTCAGCACTTTTCATGGTCCTCATGTATTTCACACATTTTGAAGCTCTTCATATTTTTCACACCTTTTCAGGCTCTTCATGTTTTTCCACACCACTTCATGCTTCTATTTTTCAGCACTTTTCATGGTCCTCATGTATTTCACACATTTTGAAGCTATTCATATTTTTCACAACTTTTCAGGCTCTTCATGTTTCTGATCACCGTTTCATGCTCCTCCTATCTTTCAGACCGTTTCATGCTTCTCATATTTTTGACACCATTTGAAGCTCTTCATATTTTTCACACATTTTCAGGCACTTCACGTTTTTGAACACCGCTCATGATCCTCCATAATTTCAGACCGTTTCATGCTCTTCATATTTTTGACACCTTTTGAAGCTCTTCATATTTTTCACACCTTTTCAGGCTCTTCATGTTTTTCCACACCACTTCATGCTTCTCCTATTTTTCAAACCTTTTCATGCTTCTCATGAATTTCACACCTTTTGAAGCTCTTCATATTTTTCACAACTTTTCAGGCTCTTCATGTTTCTGATCACTGCTTCATGCTCCTCCTGTTTTTCAGAGCGTTTCAAGCTCCTCACATATTTCACACCTTTTGAAGCTCTTTCTATTTTTCACACCTTTTCAGGCTCTTCATGCTTTTGAACACCGCTCCATGCTCCTCCTATTTTTCAGACCGTTTCATGCTCCTTGTATTTTTCAGACCGTTTCAGGGTGTCCATGTTTTTGAACACCACTTCATGCTCCTCCTATATTTCAGAGAGTTTCATGCTCCTCATATTTTTGACATCTTTTGAAACTCTTCATATATTTCACAGCTTTTCAGGCTCTTCATGTTTTTCAACACCACTTCATGCTCCTCATTTTTTCAGACCGCTTCATGCTCATCTCATTTTTGACACATTTTGAAGCTGTTCATATTTTTCATATCTTTTGAAGCTCTTCATATATTTTACACGTTTTCAGGCTCTTCATGTTTTTCAACAACGCTTCGTGCTGCTCCTAATTTTCAGATAATTTCATGCTCATCGATTTTTACACCTTTTGCAGGTCTTCATATTTTCACACCTTTTGAAGCTCTTCATATTTTTCACACCTTTTCAGACTCTTCATGTATTTTAACACCGTTTCATGCTCCTCCTATTTTTCAGACCGTTTCATGCTCCTCATATTTTTGACACATTTTGAAGCTCTTCTTTTTTTTTTCACACCTTTTGAAGCTCTTCATATATTTCACACCTTTTCTGGCTCTTCATGCTTTTAATCAACACTTCATGCTCCTCCTATTTTTCAGACCGCTTCATGCTCATCTCATTTTTCACACCTTTTGAAGCTGTTCATATTTTTCACACGTTTTCAGGTTCTTCATGTTTTTCAACTCCGCTTCATGCTCCTTCTATTTTTCAGACCGTTTCATGCTCCACATATTTTTGACACGTTTTGAAGCTCTTCATATTTTTCACACCTTTTTAGGCTCTTCCTGTTTTTGAACACCGTTTCATGCTTCTCCTATTTTTCAGACCGTTTAATGCTCCTCATATTTTTGACACCTTTTGAAGCTCTTCTTATTTTTCACATCTTTTGAAACTCTTCATATTTTTCACACGTTTTCAGGCTCTTCATGTTTTTCAACACCGTTTCATGCTCCTCCTATTTTTCAGACCGTTTCATGCTCCTTATATGTTTGTCTCCTTTTGAAGCTCTTCATATTTTTCACACCTTTTGAAGCTCTTCATATTTTTCACACCTTTTCAGGCTCTTCATGCTTTTCAACAGCGCTTCATGCTCCTCCAATTTTTCAGACCGCTTCATTATCATCTCATTTTTGACACCTTTTGAAGCTCTTCATATATTTCACACCTTTTCAGACTCTTCTTGTTTTTCAACACAGTTTCTTGCTCCTCCTATTTTTCACACCGTTTCATGCTCCTCATATTTTTGACACATTTTGAAGCTCTTCATATTTTTCACACATTTTGAAGCTCTTCATATTTTTCACACCTTTTCAGGCTCTTCATGTTTTTCCACACCACTTCATGCTTCTCATATTTTTCAGACCGTTTCATGCTCCTCATGAATTTCACACTTTTGAAGCTCTTCATATTTCTCACACCTTTTCAGGCTCCTCATGTTTTTTATCACCGTTTCATGCTCCTCCTATTTTTCAGAACGTTTCATGCTCCTCATATTTTTGACACCTTTTGAAGCTCTTCATATTTTTCACACGTTTTCAGGCTCTTCATGATTTTGAACACCGCTTCATGAACCTCCTATTTTACAGACCGTTTCCTGCTCTTTATATTTTTGACCCCTTTTGAAGCTCTTCATATTTTTCACACCTTTTCAGGCTCTTCATATTTTTCAACACCGTTTCATGCTGCTTCTATTTTCGGGCCGTTTCATGCTCCTCATATTTTTCACACCTTTTGAATCTCTTCATATTTTTCACACCTTTTCAGGCTCTTCATGTTTTTCAACACCGTTTGATGCTGCTTCTATTTTTCAGACCGTTTCATGCTCCTCATATTTTTCACACATTTTGAATCTCTTCATATTTTTCACCCCTTTTCAGGCTCTTCATATTTTTGAACACAGCTTCATGCTCCTCCTATTTTTCAGACCGTTTCATGCTCCTCATATTTTTGACACCTTTTGAAACTCTTCATATTTTTCACTCTTTTTCAGGCTCTACATGTTTTTCAACACCATTTCATGATCCTCCTATTTTTCGGACCGTTTCATGCTCATCTCATTTTTGACACCTTTTGAAGCTTTTCATATTTTTCACAACTTTTTAGGCTCTTCATGTTTTTGAACACCGCTTCCTGCTCCTCCTATTTTTCAGAGAGTTTCATGCTCCTAATATATTTCACTCCTTTTGAAGCTCTTCATATTTTTCACACCTTTTCAGGCTCTTCATGTTTTTCCACACCACTTCATGCTTCTATTTTTCAGCACTTTTCATGGTCCTCATGTATTTCACACATTTTGAAGCTCTTCATATTTTTCACACCTTTTCAGGCTCTTCATGTTTTTCCACACCACTTCATGCTTCTATTTTTCAGCACTTTTCATGGTCCTCATGTATTTCACACATTTTGAAGCTATTCATATTTTTCACAACTTTTCAGGCTCTTCATGTTTCTGATCACCGTTTCATGCTCCTCCTATCTTTCAGACCGTTTCATGCTTCTCATATTTTTGACACCATTTGAAGCTCTTCATATTTTTCACACATTTTCAGGCACTTCACGTTTTTGAACACCGCTCATGATCCTCCATAATTTCAGACCGTTTCATGCTCTTCATATTTTTGACACCTTTTGAAGCTCTTCATATTTTTCACACCTTTTCAGGCTCTTCATGTTTTTCCACACCACTTCATGCTTCTCCTATTTTTCAAACCTTTTCATGCTTCTCATGAATTTCACACCTTTTGAAGCTCTTCATATTTTTCACAACTTTTCAGGCTCTTCATGTTTCTGATCACTGCTTCATGCTCCTCCTGTTTTTCAGAGCGTTTCAAGCTCCTCACATATTTCACACCTTTTGAAGCTCTTTCTATTTTTCACACCTTTTCAGGCTCTTCATGCTTTTGAACACCGCTCCATGCTCCTCCTATTTTTCAGACCGTTTCATGCTCCTTGTATTTTTCAGACCGTTTCAGGGTGTCCATGTTTTTGAACACCACTTCATGCTCCTCCTATATTTCAGAGAGTTTCATGCTCCTCATATTTTTGACATCTTTTGAAACTCTTCATATATTTCACAGCTTTTCAGGCTCTTCATGTTTTTCAACACCACTTCATGCTCCTCATTTTTTCAGACCGCTTCATGCTCATCTCATTTTTGACACATTTTGAAGCTGTTCATATTTTTCATATCTTTTGAAGCTCTTCATATATTTTACACGTTTTCAGGCTCTTCATGTTTTTCAACAACGCTTCGTGCTGCTCCTAATTTTCAGATAATTTCATGCTCATCGATTTTTACACCTTTTGCAGGTCTTCATATTTTCACACCTTTTGAAGCTCTTCATATTTTTCACACCTTTTCAGACTCTTCATGTATTTTAACACCGTTTCATGCTCCTCCTATTTTTCAGACCGTTTCATGCTCCTCATATTTTTGACACATTTTGAAGCTCTTCTTTTTTTTTTCACACCTTTTGAAGCTCTTCATATATTTCACACCTTTTCTGGCTCTTCATGCTTTTAATCAACACTTCATGCTCCTCCTATTTTTCAGACCGCTTCATGCTCATCTCATTTTTCACACCTTTTGAAGCTGTTCATATTTTTCACACGTTTTCAGGTTCTTCATGTTTTTCAACTCCGCTTCATGCTCCTTCTATTTTTCAGACCGTTTCATGCTCCACATATTTTTGACACGTTTTGAAGCTCTTCATATTTTTCACACCTTTTTAGGCTCTTCCTGTTTTTGAACACCGTTTCATGCTTCTCCTATTTTTCAGACCGTTTAATGCTCCTCATATTTTTGACACCTTTTGAAGCTCTTCTTATTTTTCACATCTTTTGAAACTCTTCATATTTTTCACACGTTTTCAGGCTCTTCATGTTTTTCAACACCGTTTCATGCTCCTCCTATTTTTCAGACCGTTTCATGCTCCTTATATGTTTGTCTCCTTTTGAAGCTCTTCATATTTTTCACACCTTTTGAAGCTCTTCATATTTTTCACACCTTTTCAGGCTCTTCATGGTTTTCAACAGCGCTTCATGCTCCTCCAATTTTTCAGACCGCTTCATTATCATCTCATTTTTGACACCTTTTGAAGCTCTTCATATATTTCACACCTTTTCAGACTCTTCTTGTTTTTCAACACAGTTTCTTGCTCCTCCTATTTTTCACACCGTTTCATGCTCCTCATATTTTTGACACATTTTGAAGCTCTTCATATTTTTCACACATTTTGAAGCTCTTCATATTTTTCACACCTTTTCAGGCTCTTCATGTTTTTCCACACCACTTCATGCTTCTCATATTTTTCAGACCGTTTCATGCTCCTCATGAATTTCACACTTTTGAAGCTCTTCATATTTCTCACACCTTTTCAGGCTCCTCATGTTTTTTATCACCGTTTCATGCTCCTCCTATTTTTCAGAACGTTTCATGCTCCTCATATTTTTGACACCTTTTGAAGCTCTTCATATTTTTCACACGTTTTCAGGCTCTTCATGATTTTCAACACCGCTTCATGAACCTCCTATTTTACAGACCGTTTCCTGCTCTTTATATTTTTGACCCCTTTTGAAGCTCTTCATATTTTTCACACCTTTTCAGGCTCTTCATATTTTTCAACACCGTTTCATGCTGCTTCTATTTTCGGGCCGTTTCATGCTCCTCATATTTTTCACACCTTTTGAAGCTCTTCATATTTTTCACACCTTTTCAGGCTCTTCATGTTTTTCAACACCGTTTGATGCTGCTTCTATTTTTCAGACCGTTTCATGCTCCTCATATTTTTCACACATTTTGAATCTCTTCATATTTTTCACCCCTTTTCAGGCTCTTCATATTTTTGAACACAGCTTCATGCTCCTCCTATTTTTCAGACCGTTTCATGCTCCTCATATTTTTGACACCTTTTGAAACTCTTCATATTTTTCACTCTTTTTCAGGCTCTACATGTTTTTCAACACCATTTCATGATCCTCCTATTTTTCGGACCGTTTCATGCTCATCTCATTTTTGACACCTTTTGAAGCTTTTCATATTTTTCACAACTTTTTAGGCTCTTCATGTTTTTGAACACCGCTTCCTGCTCCTCCTATTTTTCAGAGAGTTTCATGCTCCTAATATATTTCACTCCTTTTGAAGCTCTTCATATTTTTCACACCTTTTCAGGCTCTTCATGTTTTTCCACACCACTTCATGCTTCTATTTTTCAGCACTTTTCATGGTCCTCATGTATTTCACACATTTTGAAGCTCTTCATATTTTTCACACCTTTTCAGGCTCTTCATGTTTTTCCACACCACTTCATGCTTCTATTTTTCAGCACTTTTAATGGTCCTCATGTATTTCACACATTTTGAAGCTATTCATATTTTTCACAACTTTTCAGGCTCTTCATGTTTCTGATCACCGTTTCATGCTCCTCCTATCTTTCAGACCGTTTCATGCTTCTCATATTTTTGACACCATTTGAAGCTCTTCATATTTTTCACACATTTTCAGGCACTTCACGTTTTTGAACACCGCTCATGATCCTCCATAATTTCAGACCGTTTCATGCTCTTCATATTTTTGACACCTTTTGAAGCTCTTCATATTTTTCACACCTTTTCAGGCTCTTCATGTTTTTCCACACCACTTCATGCTTCTCCTATTTTTCAAACCTTTTCATGCTTCTCATGAATTTCACACCTTTTGAAGCTCTTCATATTTTTCACAACTTTTCAGGCTCTTCATGTCTGATCACTGCTTCATGCTCCTCCTGTTTTTCAGAGCGTTTCAAGCTCCTCACATATTTCACACCTTTTGAAGCTCTTTCTATTTTTCACACCTTTTCAGGCTCTTCATGCTTTTGAACACCGCTCCATGCTCCTCCTATTTTTCAGACCGTTTCATGCTCCTTGTATTTTTCAGACCGTTTCAGGGTGTCCATGTTTTTGAACACCACTTCATGCTCCTCCTATATTTCAGAGAGTTTCATGCTCCTCATATTTTTGACATCTTTTGAAACTCTTCATATATTTCACAGCTTTTCAGGCTCTTCATGTTTTTCAACACCACTTCATGCTCCTCATTTTTTCAGACCGCTTCATGCTCATCTCATTTTTGACACATTTTGAAGCTCTTCGTATTTTTCACACCTTTTGAAGCTCTTCATATATTTTACACGTTTTCAGGCTCTTCATGTTTTTCAACAACGCTTCGTGCTGCTCCTAATTTTCAGAACGTTTCATGCTCCTCATATTTTTGAGATTTTTTGAAGCTCTTCATATTTTTCACACCTTTTCAGGCTCTTCATGTTTTTCAACACCGCTTCATGCTCCTCCTATTTTTGAGACCGTGGCATGCTCCTCATATTTTTCACACCTTTTAAAATTCTTCATATTTTTCACATTTTTGAAGCTCTTCATATTTTTCACACGTTTTCAGACTCTTCATGTTTTTCACCACCGCTTCATGCTCCTGCTATTTTTCAGACCGTTTCATACTCCTCATATTTTTCACACTTTTTGAAGCTCTTCATATTTTTCACATTTTTGAAGCTCTTCATGTTTTTCACACCTTTTCAGGCTCTTCATGTTTTTCACACGTTTTCAGACTCTTCATGTTTTTCAACACCGCTTCATGCTCCTGCTATTTTTCAGACTCTTTCATGCTCCTCATATTTTTCACACCTTTTGAAGCTCCTCATATTTTTCACATTTTTGAAGCTCTTCATATTTTTCACACCTTTTCAGGCTCTTCATGTTTTTCAACACCGCTTCATGCTCCTCCTCTTTTTCAGACCGTTTCATGCTCCTCATATCTTTCACACCTTTTGAAGCTCTTCATATTTTTCACACCCTTTCAGGCTTTTCATGTTTTTGAACACCGCTTCATGCTCCTCCTATTTTTCAGACTGTTTCATGCTCCTCATATTTTTGACACCTTTTGAAGCTCTACATATTTTTCTCACCTTTTCAGGCTCTTCATGTTTTTGAACCCCGCTTCATGATCCTCCTATATTTCAGACCTTTTCATGCTCCTCATATTTTTGACGTCTTTTGAAGCTTTTCATATTTTTCACACCTTTTCAGGCTCTTCATGTTTTTCAACACCACTTCATGCTACTCCATGTTTGCAGACCGTTTCATGCTCCTCATATTTTTCACACCTTTTGAAGCTCTTCATATTTTTCACACCTTTTCAGGCTCTCATGTTTTTGAACACCGCTTCATGATCCTCCTATTTTTCAGACCCTTTCATGCTCCTCATATTTTTGACACCTTTTGAAGCTCTTCATATTTTTCTCACCTTTTCAGGCTCTTCATGTTTTTCAACACCACTTCATGCTACTCCATGTTTGCAGACCGTTTCATGCTCCTCATATTTTTCACACCTTTTGAAGCTCTTCATATTTTTCACACCTTTTCAGGCTCTTCATGTTTTTCAAAAACGCTTCTTGCTCCTCCTATTTTTCAGACCCTTTCATGCTCATTTCATTTTTGACACTTTTTGAAGCTCTTGATATTTTTCACAGCTTTTGAAGCTCTTCATATTTTTCACACCTTTTCAGGCTCTTCATGTTTTTCAACACCGCTTGTTGCTACTCCTATTTTTCAGACCGTTTCATGCTCCTTATATTTTTGACACCTTTAGAAGCTCTTCATATTTTTCACACCTTTTCAGGCTTTTCATGCTTTTCAACACCACTTCATGCTCCTCCTATTTTTCAGACCGTTTCATGCTCCTCATAATTTTCACACCTTTTGAAGCTCTTGATATTTTTCACACCTTTTCAGGCTCTTCATGTTTTTCAACACCACTTCATGCTTCTCCTATTTTTCAGAACGTTTCAGGCTCCTCATATTTTTGATAGCTTTTGATTCTCTTTCTATTTTTCACACCTTTTCATGCTGTTCATATTTTTCAACACTGTGTCATGCTCCTCCTATTTTTCTGACGGTTTCATGCTCTTCATATTTTTCACACCTTTAAAGCTCTTCATATTTTTCTCACATTTTAAGGCTCTTCATGTTTTTCAACACCGTGTCATGCTCCTCATATTTTTCAGACTATTTCATGCTCCTCATAATTTTCACACCTTTAAAGCTATTCATTTTTTTCACACCTTTTCAGTCTCTTCATGTTTTGAATACCGCTTCATGATCCTCCTATTTTTCAGACCGTTTCATGCTCCGCATATATTTCACACCCTTTGAAGTTCTTCATATATTTCACACCTTTTCTGGTTCTCATGTTTTTGAACACAGCTTCATGCTCCTCCTCTTTTTCAGACCGTTTCATGCTACTCATATTTTTGTCACATTTTGAAGCTCTTTATATTTTTCACACCTTTTCAGGTTCTTCATGTTTTTGAACACCGTTTCATGATCCTCCTATTTCTCAGACCGTTTCATGTTCCTCATATTTTTCAGATCATTTCATGATCCTCATATTTTTGACACCTTTTGAAGCTCTTCATATTTTTCACACCTTTTCAGGCTCTTCATCTTTTTCAACACCACTTCATGCTCCTCCTATTTCTCGGACCTTTTCAGGCTTCTCATATTTTTGACCGCTTTTGAATCTCTTCATATTTTTCACAGTTTTTCCGGCTCTTCATGTTTTTGAACACCGCTTCATGCTCCTCCTATTTTTCTGACCGTATCATGCTCCTCATATTTTTCACACCTTTAAACTCTTCATATTTTTCACACATTTTAAGGCTCTTCATGTTTTTCAACACCGTGTAATGCTCCTCCTATTTTTCAGACGGTTTCATGCTCCTCATAATTTTCACACCTTTAAAGCTCTTCATATTTTACACATTTTAAGGCTCTTCATGTTTTTGAACTCCACTTCATGCTCCTCCTATTTTTCAGACCGTTTCATGCTCCTCATATTTTTGACACCTTTTGAAGCTCTTCATATTTTAACACCTTTTCAGGCTCTTCATGTTTTTGAACACCATTTCATGCTCCTCATATTTTGACAACTATTGAAACTCTTCATATTTTTCAGACAGTTTCATGCTGCTCATATTTTTGACACCTTTTGAAGCTCTTCATATATTTTACAGCTTTTCAGGCTCTTCAGGTTTTTGAACACCGCTTCATGCTCCTCCTATTTTTCTGACCGTATCATGCTCCTCATATTTTTCACACCTTTTGGAGCTCTTCATAATTTTCACACCTTTTCTGGCTCTTCATATTTTTTCACACCACTTCATACTTCTCCTATTTTTCAGCCCGTTTCCTGCTCCTCATGTATTTCACACCTTTTGAAGCTCTTCATATTTTTCACACCTTTTCACGCTCTTCATGTTTTTGATCACCGTTTCATGCTCCTCCTATTTTTCAGACCGTTTCATGCTCCTCATATTTTTGACACTTTTTGAAGCTCTTCATATTGTTCCACCTTTTCAGGCTCTTCATGTTTTTGAACACCACTTCACGATCCTCCTATTTTTCAGACCGTTTCATGCTCCTCATATTTTTGACACCTTTGAAACTCTTCATATTTTTCACACCTTTTCTGGCTCCTCATGTTTTTGAACACCGCTTCATGCTCCTCATATTTTTCATATCGTTTCATGCTCCTCATATTTTTGACAACTTGTGACGCTCTTCATATTTTTCATACCTTTTTAAGCTCTTCGTATTTTTCACACGTTTTCAGTCTCTTCATGTTTTCAACACCGTTTCATGCTCCTCCTATTTTTCAGACCGTTTCATGCTCCTCATGTTTTTGACACCGTTGAAGCTCTTCATATTTTTCACACATTTTCAGGCTTCTCATATTTTTGAACACCGCTTCATGATCCTCATATTTTTCAGATCGTTTCATGCTCCTCATATTTTTGACACCTTGTGACGCTCTTCATATTTTTCATACCTTTTTAAGAACTTCGTATTTTTCACACGTTTTCAGTCTCTTCATGTTTTCAACACCGTTTCATGCTCCCCCTATTTTTCAGACCGTTTCATGCTCCTCATATTTTTGACACCTTTTGAGGCTCTTCATATATTTCACATCTTTTCAGGCTCTTCATGTTTTTGAACACCGCTTCATGCTCCTCCTATTTTTCAGACCGTTTCGTGCTCCTCATGTTTTTGACACCGTTGAAGCTCTTCATATTTTTCACACCTTTTCAGGCTTCTCATGTTTTTGAACACCACTTCATGCTCCTCCTATAATTCAGACAGTTTCATGCTCCTCACATTTTTGACATGTTTTGAAGCTCTTCATATTTTTCACAACTTTTCAGGCTCTTCATGTTTTTGAACACCGTTTCATGCTCCTCCTATTTTTCAGACCGTTTCATGCTCCTCATGTTTTTGACACGGTTGAAGCTCTTCATATTTTTCACACCTTTTCAGGCTTCTCATGTTTTTGAACACCGCTTCATGCTCCTCATATTTTTCAGATCGTTTCATGCTCCTCATGTTTTTGACACGGTTGAAGCTCTTCATATTTTTCACACCTTTTCAGGCTTCTCATGTTTTTGAACACAGCTTCATCCTCCTTCTATTTTTCAGACCGTTTCATGCTCCTCATGTATTTCACACCTTTTGAAGCTCTTCCTATTTTTCACATCTTTTCAGGCTCTTCATATATTTGAAAACCTTTTCATGCTCCTCCTATTTTTCAAACCGTTTCAGGCTCCACATATTTCTGAAAGCTTTGAAGCTCCTCATATTTTTCACACCTTTTGAGGCTCGTCATGTTTTTGAACACCGCTTCATGCTCCTCATATTTATCAGATCGTTTCATCCTCCTCATATTTTTGACACCTTTTGACGCTCTTCATAATTTTCACACATTTTCAGGCTCTTCCTGTTTTTGAACACTGCTTCATGCTTCTACTATTTTCAGACCGTTTAATGCTCCTCATGTATTTCACACCTTTTGACACTCTTCATATTTTTCACACCTTTTCAGTCTCTTCATGTTTTTCAACACCACTTCATGCTTCTCTTATTTTTCAGACCGTTTCATGTTCCTCATAATTTTGAGACCTTTTGAAGCTCTTCATATTTTTCACACCTTTTCAGGTTCTTCATGTTTTTCAACACCGCCTCATGCTCCTCCTATTTTTCAGACCGTTTCATGCTCCTCATATTTTTGAGACCTTTTGAAGCTCTTCATAGTTTTAACACCTTTTCAGGCTCTTCAAGTTTTTCAACACCACTTCATGCTCCTCCTTTTTTGCAGACCGTTTCATGCTCCCCATATATTTGAAACCTTTTGATGCTCTTCATATTTTTCACACCTTTTCAGGCTCTTCATTTTTCAACACCGCTTCATGCTCCTCCTATTTTTCAGACCGTTTCATGCTCCTCATATTTTTGAAACATTTTGAAGCTCTTCATATTTTTCACACCTTTTCAGGCTCTTCATGTTTTTCACCACCACTTCATGCTCCTCCTATTTTTCAGGCCGTTTCATGCTCATCTCATTTTTGTCACCTTTGAAGCTCTTTATATTTTTCACACTTTTTCAGGCTCTTCATGATTTTCAACTCCGTTTCATGTTATTCCTATTTTCAGACCGTTTAATGCTCATCTCAATTTTGACACCTTTTGAAGCTTTTCATATTTTTCACAACTTTTCAGGCTCTTCATGTTTTTGAACACCGCTTCATGCTCCTCCTATGTTTCAGAGAGTGTCATGCTCCTCACGTATTTCACACCTTTTGAAGCTATTCATATTTTCCACACCTTTTCAGGCTCTTCATGTGTTTGATCACCGTTTCATGCTCCTTCTATTTTTCAGATCGTTTCATGCTCCTCATATTTTTGACACTTTTTGAGCTCTTCATATTTTTCACACCTTTTCAGGCTCTTCATGTTTTTGAACACCGCTTCATGATCCTCCTATTTTTCAGACCGTTTCATGCTCCTCATATTTTTTACACCTTTAAAAGCTCTTCATATTTTTCACACCTTTTCAGGCTCTTCATGTTTTTTGACACAGCTTCATGGTCCTCCTATTTTTCAGACCGTTTCATGCTCCTCATATTTTGACACCTTTTGAAGCTCTGCATATTTTTCACACCTTTTCAGGCTCTTCATGTTTTTGAACACCGCTTCATGCTCCTCCTATTTTTCAGACCGTTTCCTGCTCCTCATATTTTTGACACCTTTGAAGCTCTTCATATATTTCAAAACTTTTCAGACTTTTCCTTTTTTTTAACACGACTTCATGCTCCTCCTATTTTTCAGACCGTTTCATGCTCATCTCTTTTTGACACCTTTTGAAGCTCTTCATGTTTTTCACATCTTTTGAAACTCTTCATATTTTTCACACCTTTTCATGCTCTTCATGTTTTTGAACACCGCTTCATGCTCCTCCTATTTTTCAGACCGTTTCCTGCTCCTCATATTTTTGACACCATTTGAAGCTCTTCATATTTTTCACACCTTTTCAGGCTCTTCATGTTTTTCAACACCGCTTCATGCACCTCTATATTTCAGACCGTTTCATGCTCATCTCTTTTTTGACACTTTTTGAAGCTTTTCATATTTTTCACAACTTTTCAGGCTCTTCATGTTTTTGAACACCGCTTCATGCTCCTTCTATTTTTCAGACCGTATCATGCTCCTCATATTTTTCACACCTTTTGAAGCTCTTCATATTTTTCACACATTTTCAGGCTCTTCATTTTTTTCAACACTCTTTGTTGCTCCTCCTATTTGTTAGACCGTTTCATGCTCATCTAATTTTTGACACCTTTTGAATCTCTTCATATTTTTTACACCTTTTGAAGCTCTTCATATTTTTAACATTTTTGAAGCTCTTCATAATTTTCAAACGATTTCAGACTCTTCATGTTGTTCAACACAGCTTCATGCTCCTGCTATTTATCATTCCGTTTCATGCTCCTCATATTTGACACCTTTTGAAGGTCTTCATATTTTTCACACCTTTTCAGACTCTTGATGTTTTTGAAAACTTCTTCATGCTCCTCCTATTTTTCAGACCGTTTCATTCTCTTCATATTTTTGACACCTTTTCAAGCTCTTCATATTTTTCACACCTTTTCAGGCTCTTCATGTTTTTTAACACCTCTTCATGCTCCTCCAATTTTTCAGACCGTTTCATTCTCCTCATATTTTTGACACCTTTTCAAGCTCTTCATATTTTTCACACCTTTTCAGGCTCTTCATGTTTTTGAACACCACTTCATGCTTCTCTTATTTTTCAGACCGTTTCATGTTCCTCATAATTTTGAGACCTTTTGAAGCTCTTCATATTTTTCACACCTTTTCAGGCTCTTCATGTGTTTCAACACCGCCTCATGCTCCTCCTATTTTTCAGACCGTTTCATGCTCCTCATATTTTTGAGACCTTTTGAAGCTCTTCATAGTTTTAACACCTTTTCAGGCTCTTCAAGTTTTTCAACACCACTTCATGCTCCTCCTTTTTTGCAGACCGTTTCATGCTCCTCATATATTTGACACCTTTTGATGCTCTTCATATTTTTCACACCTTTTCAGGCTCTTCATTTTTCAACACCGCTTCATGCTCCTCCTATTTTTCAGACCGTTTCATGCTCCTCATATTTTTGAAACATTTTGAAGCTCTTCATATTTTTCACACCTTTTCAGGCTCTTCATGTTTTTCACCACCACTTCATGCTCCTCCTATTTTTCAGGCCGTTTCATGCTCATCTCATTTTTGTCACCTTTGAAGCTCTTTATATTTTTCACACTTTTTCAGGCTCTTCATGATTTTCAACTCCGTTTCATGTTATTCCTATTTTTCAGACCGTTTAATGCTCATCTCATTTTTGACACTTTTTGAAGCTTTTCATATTTTTCACAACTTTTCAGGCTCTTCATGTTTTTGAACACCGCTTCATGCTCCTTCTATTTTTCAGACCGTATCATGCTCCTCATATTTTTCACACCTTTTGAAGCTCTTCATATTTTTCACACATTTTCAGGCTCTTCATTTTTTTCAACACTCTTTGTTGCTCCTCCTATTTGTTAGACCGTTTCATGCTCATCTAATTTTTGACACCTTTTGAATCTCTTCATATTTTTTACACCTTTTGAAGCTCTTCATATTTTTAACATTTTTGAAGCTCTTCATAATTTTCAAACGATTTCAGACTCTTCATGTTGTTCAACACAGCTTCATGCTCCTGCTATTTATCATTCCGTTTCATGCTCCTCATATTTGACACCTTTTGAAGGTCTTCATATTTTTCACACCTTTTCAGACTCTTGATGTTTTTGAAAACTTCTTCATGCTCCTCCTATTTTTCAGACCGTTTCATTCTCTTCATATTTTTGACACCTTTTCAAGCTCTTCATATTTTTCACACCTTTTCAGGCTCTTCATGTTTTTTAACACCTCTTCATGCTCCTCCAATTTTTCAGACCGTTTCATTCTCCTCATATTTTTGACACCTTTTCAAGCTCTTCATATTTTTCACACCTTTTCAGGCTCTTCATGTTTTTGAACACCACTTCATGCTTCTCTTATTTTTCAGACCGTTTCATGTTCCTCATAATTTTGAGACCTTTTGAAGCTCTTCATATTTTTCACACCTTTTCAGGCTCTTCATGTGTTTCAACACCGCCTCATGCTCCTCCTATTTTTCAGACCGTTTCATGCTCCTCATATTTTTGAGACCTTTTGAAGCTCTTCATAGTTTTAACACCTTTTCAGGCTCTTCAAGTTTTTCAACACCACTTCATGCTCCTCCTTTTTTGCAGACCGTTTCATGCTCCTCATATATTTGACACCTTTTGATGCTCTTCATATTTTTCACACCTTTTCAGGCTCTTCATTTTTCAACACCGCTTCATGCTCCTCCTATTTTTCAGACCGTTTCATGCTCCTCATATTTTTGAAACATTTTGAAGCTCTTCATATTTTTCACACCTTTTCAGGCTCTTCATGTTTTTCACCACCACTTCATGCTCCTCCTATTTTTCAGGCCGTTTCATGCTCATCTCATTTTTGTCACCTTTGAAGCTCTTTATATTTTTCACACTTTTTCAGGCTCTTCATGATTTTCAACTCCGTTTCATGTTATTCCTATTTTTCAGACCGTTTAATGCTCATCTCATTTTTGACACCTTTTGAAGCTTTTCATATTTTTCACAACTTTTCAGGCTCTTCATGTTTTTGAACACCGCTTCATGCTCCTCCTATGTTTCAGAGAGTGTCATGCTCCTCATGTATTTCACACCTTTTGAAGCTATTCATATTTTCCACACCTTTTCAGGCTCTTCATGTGTTTGATCACCGTTTCATGCTCCTTCTATGTTTCAGATCGTTTCATGCTCCTCATGTTTTTGACGCTTTTTGAGCTCTTCATATTTTTCACACCTTTTCAGGCTCTTCATGTTTTTGAACACCGCTTCATGATCCTCCTATTTTTCAGACCGTTTCCTGCTCCTCATATTTTTGACACCTTTGAAGCTCTTCATATATTTCAAAACTTTTCAGACTTTTCCTTTTTTTTAACACGACTTCATGCTCCTCCTATTTTTCAGACCGTTTCATGCTCATCTCTTTTTGACACCTTTTGAAGCTCTTCATGTTTTTCACATCTTTTGAAACTCTTCATATTTTTCACACCTTTTCATGCTCTTCATGTTTTTGAACACCGCTTCATGCTCCTCCTATTTTTCAGACCGTTTCCTGCTCCTCATATTTTTGACACCATTTGAAGCTCTTCATATTTTTCACACCTTTTCAGGCTCTTCATGTTTTTCAACACCGCTTCATGCACCTCTATATTTCAGACCGTTTCATGCTCATCTCTTTTTTGACACTTTTTGAAGCTTTTCATATTTTTCACAACTTTTCAGGCTCTTCATGTTTTTGAACACCGCTTCATGCTCCTTCTATTTTTCAGACCGTATCATGCTCCTCATATTTTTCACACCTTTTGAAGCTCTTCATATTTTTCACACATTTTCAGGCTCTTCATTTTTTTCAACACTACTTGTTGCTCCTCCTATTTGTTAGACCGTTTCATGCTCATCTAATTTTTGACACCTTTTGAATCTCTTCATATTTTTTACACCTTTTGAAGCTCTTCATATTTTTAACATTTTTGAAGCTCTTCATAATTTTCAAACGATTTCAGACTCTTCATGTTGTTCAACACAGCTTCATGCTCCTGCTATTTATCATTCCGTTTCATGCTCCTCATATTTGACACCTTTTGAAGGTCTTCATATTTTTCACACCTTTTCAGACTCTTGATGTTTTTGAAAACTTCTTCATGCTCCTCCTATTTTTCAGACCGTTTCATTCTCTTCATATTTTTGACACCTTTTCAAGCTCTTCATATTTTTCACACCTTTTCAGGCTCTTCATGTTTTTTAACACCTCTTCATGCTCCTCCTATTTTTCAGACCGTTTCATTCTCCTCATATTTTTGACACCTTTTCAAGCTCTTCATATTTTTCACACCTTTTCAAGCTCTTCATTTTTTTCAACACCACTTCATGCTCCTCCTATTTTTCAGAGCGTTTCATGCTCCTCATATTTTTGACACCTTTTGAAGCTCTTCATATATTTCACACCTTTTCAGGCTCTTCATGTTTTTCAACACGGCTTCATGCTTGTCCTATTTTTCAGAACATTCAAGCTCCTCATATTTTTGACACCTTTTGAAGCTCTTCATTTTTTTCACAACTTTTCAGGCTTTTCATGTTTTTGAACACCGCTTCATGTTCCTCCTATTTTTCAGACCGTTTCATGCTCCTCATATTTTTGACACCTTTTGAAGCTCTTCATATATTTCACACCTGTTCAGGCTCTTCATATTTTTGAACACCGCTTCATGCTCCTCCTATTTTTCAGATTGTTTCATGCTCCTCATATATTTGACACCTTTTGAAGCTCTTCATATTTTTCACACCTTTTCAGGCTCTTCATGTTTTTGAACACCGCTTCCTGCTCCTCCTATTTTTCAGACCGTTTCAGGCTCCTCATATTTTTCACACGTTTTGAAGCTCTTCATATATTTCACACCTGTTCAGGCTCTTCATATTTTGAACACCATTTCATGCTCCTCCTTTTTTCAGATTGTTTCATGCTCCTCATATTTTTGACACCTTTTGAAGCTCTTCATATTTGTCACACCTTTTCAGGCTCTTCATGTTTTTCAACACCGCTTCATGCTCCTCCTATTTTTCAGACGGTTTCATGCTCATCTCATTTTTGACACCATTTGAAGCTTTGCATAATTTTCACAACTTTTCAGGCTCTTCCTGTTTTTGGACACCGCTTCATGCTTCTCCTATTTTTCAGACCGTATCATGCTCCTCATATTTCTGACACCTTTTGAAGCTCTTCATATTTTTCACACCTTTTCAGGCTCTTCATGTTTTTCAACACCGTTTCATGACGTCCTATTTTTCAGACCGTTTCATCCTCATCTCATTTTTGACACCTTTTGAAGCTCTTCATATTTTTCACAGCTTTTCAGGCTCTTCATGTTTTTCCACAGCACTTCATGCTTCTGTTATTTTTCAGCCCGTTTCATGCTCCTCATGTATTTCACACCTTTTGAAGCTCTTTATATTTTTCACACCTTTTCAGGGTCTTCATGTTTTTGATCACCGTTTCATGCTCCTCCTATTTTTCAGAACGTTTCATGCTCCTCATATTTTTCACACCTTTTGAAGCTCTTCATATTTTTCACACATTTTCAGGCTCTTCATTTTTTTCAACACTACTTGTTGCTCCTCCTATTTGTTAGACCGTTTCATGCTCATCTAATTTTTGACACCTTTTGAATCTCTTCATATTTTTTACACCTTTTGAAGCTCTTCATATTTTTAACATTTTTCAAGCTCTTCATAATTTTCAAACGATTTCAGACTCTTCATGTTGTTCAACACAGCTTCATGCTCCTGCTATTTATCATTCCGTTTCATGCTCCTCATATTTGACACCTTTTGAAGGTCTTCATATTTTTCACACCTTTTCAGACTCTTGATGTTTTTGAAAACTTCTTCATGCTCCTCCTATTTTTCAGACCGTTTCATTCTCTTCATATTTTTGACACCTTTTCAAGCTCTTCATATTTTTCACACCTTTTCAGGCTCTTCATGTTTTTTAACACCTCTTCATGCTCCTCCTATTTTTCAGACCGTTTCATTCTCCTCATATTTTTGACACCTTTTCAAGCTCTTCATATTTTTCACACCTTTTCAAGCTCTTCATTTTTTTCAACACCACTTCATGCTCCTCCTATTTTTCAGAGCGTTTCATGCTCCTCATATTTTTGACACCTTTTGAAGCTCTTCATATATTTCACACCTTTTCAGGCTCTTCATGTTTTTCAACACGGCTTCATGCTTGTCCTATTTTTCAGAACATTCAAGCTCCTCATATTTTTGACACCTTTTGAAGCTCTTCATATTTTTCACAACTTTTCAGGATTTTCATGTTTTTGAACACCGCTTCATGTTCCTCCTATTTTTCAGACCGTTTCATGCTCCTCATATTTTTGACACCTTTTGAAGCTCTTCATATATTTCACACCTGTTCAGGCTCTTCATATTTTTGAACACCGCTTCATGCTCCTCCTATTTTTCAGATTGTTTCATGCTCCTCATATATTTGACACCTTTTGAAGCTCTTCATATTTTTCACACGTTTTCAGGCTCTTCATGTTTTTGAACACCGCTTCATGCTCCTCCTATTTTTCAGACCGTTTCAGGCTCCTCATATTTTTCACACGTTTTGAAGCTCTTCATATATTTCACACCTGTTCAGGCTCTTCATATTTTGAACGCCATTTCATGCTCCTCCTTTTTTCAGATTGTTTCATGCTCCTCATATTTTTGACACCTTTTGAAGCTCTTCATATTTCTCACACCTTTTCAGGCTCTTCATGTTTTTCAACACCGCTTCATGCTCCTCCTATTTTTCAGACGGTTTCATGCTCATCTCATTTTTGACACCATTTGAAGCTTTGCATAATTTTCACAACTTTTCAGGCTCTTCCTGTTTTTGAACACCGCTTCATGCTTCTCCTATTTTTCAGACCGTATCATGCTCCTCATATTTTTGACACCTTTTGAAGCTCTTCATATTTTTCACACCTTTTCAGGCTCTTCATGTTTTTCAACACCGTTTCATGACGTCCTATTTTTCAGACCATTTCATCCTCATCTCATTTTTGACACCTTTTGAAGCTCTTCATATTTTTCACAGCTTTTCAGGCTCTTCATGTTTTTCCACAGCACTTCATGCTTCTGTTATTTTTCAGCCCGTTTCATGCTCCTCATGTATTTCACACCTTTTGAAGCTCTTTATATTTTTCACACCTTTTCAGGCTCTTCATGGTTTTGAACACCGCTTCATGATCCTCCTGATTTTCAGACCGTTTCTTGCTCTTCATATTTTTGAAACATTTTGAAGCTCTTCATATTTTTCACACCTTTTCAGGCTCTTCATGTTTTTCACCACCACTTCATGCTCCTCCTATTTTTCAGGCCGTTTCATGCTCATCTCATTTTTGTCACCTTTGAAGCTCTTTATATTTTTCACACTTTTTCAGGCTCTTCATGATTTTCAAGACCGTTTCATGTTATTCCTATTTTTCAGACCGTTTAATGCTCATCTCATTTTTGACACCTTTTGAAGCTTTTCATATTTTTCACAACTTTTCAGGCTCTTCATGTTTTTGAACACCGCTTCTTGCTCCTCCTATTTTTCAGAGAGTTTCATGCTCCTCATGTATTTCACACCTTTTGAAGCTCTTCATATTTTCCACACCTTTTCAGGCTCTTCATGTGTTTGATTACCGTTTCATGCTCCTTCTATTTTTCAGAACGTTTCATGCTCCTCATATTTTTGACACTTTTTGAGCTCTTCATATTTTTCACACCATTTCAGGCTCTTCATGTTTTTGAACACCGCTTCATGATCCTCCTATTTTTCAGACCGTTTCATGCTCCTCATATTTTTGACACCTTTAAAAGCTCTTCATATTTTTCACACCTTTTCAGGCTCTTCATGTTTTTTGACACAGCTTCATGGTCCTCCTATTTTCCAGACCGTTTCATGCTCCTCATATTTTGACACCTTTTGAAGCTCTTCATATTTTTCACACCTTTTCAGGCTCGTCATGTTTTTGAACACCGCTTCATGCTCCTCCTATTTTTCAGACCGTTTCCTTCTCCTCATATTTGTGACACCTTTAAAGCTCTTCATATATTTCAAAACTTTTCAGACTTTTCCTTTTTTTTAACACGACTTCATGCTCCTCCTATTTTTCAGACCGTTTCATGCTCATCTCTTTTTGACACCTTTTGAAGCTCTTCATGTTTTTCACATCTTTTGAAACTCTTCATATTTTTCACACCTTTTCATGCTCTTCATGTTTTTGAACACCGCTTCATGCTCCTCCTATTTTTCAGACCGTTTCCTGCTCCTCATATTTTTGACACCATTTGAAGCTCTTCATATTTTTCACACCTTTTCAGGCTCTTCATGTTTTTCAACACCGCTTCATGCACCTCTATATTTCAGACCGTTTCATGCTCATCTCTTTTTTGACACTTTTTGAAGCTTTTCATATTTTTCACAACTTTTCAGGCTCTTCATGTTTTTGAACACCGCTTCATGCTCCTTCTATTTTTCAGACCGTATCATGCTCCTCATATTTTTCACACCTTTTGAAGCTCTTCATATTTTTCACACATTTTCAGGCTCTTCATTTTTTTCAACACTACTTGTTGCTCCTCCTATTTGTTAGACCGTTTCATGCTCATCTAATTTTTGACACCTTTTGAATCTCTTCATATTTTTTACACCTTTTGAAGCTCTTCATATTTTTAACATTTTTCAAGCTCTTCATAATTTTCAAACGATTTCAGACTCTTCATGTTGTTCAACACAGCTTCATGCTCCTGCTATTTATCATTCCGTTTCATGCTCCTCATATTTGACACCTTTTGAAGGTCTTCATATTTTTCACACCTTTTCAGACTCTTGATGTTTTTGAAAACTTCTTCATGCTCCTCCTATTTTTCAGACCGTTTCATTCTCTTCATATTTTTGACACCTTTTCAAGCTCTTCATATTTTTCACACCTTTTCAGGCTCTTCATGTTTTTTAACACCTCTTCATGCTCCTCCTATTTTTCAGACCGTTTCATTCTCCTCATATTTTTCACACCTTTTCAAGCTCTTCATATTTTTCACACCTTTTCAAGCTCTTCATTTTTTTCAACACCACTTCATGCTCCTCCTATTTTTCAGAGCGTTTCATGCTCCTCATATTTTTGACACCTTTTGAAGCTCTTCATATATTTCACACCTTTTCAGGCTCTTCATGTTTTTCAACACGGCTTCATGCTTGTCCTATTTTTCAGAACATTCAAGCTCCTCATATTTTTGACACCTTTTGAAGCTCTTCATATTTTTCACAACTTTTCAGGCTTTTCATGTTTTTGAACACCGCTTCATGTTCCTCCTATTTTTCAGACCGTTTCATGCTCCTCATATTTTTGACACCTTTTGAAGCTCTTCATATATTTCACACCTGTTCAGGCTCTTCATATTTTTGAACACCGCTTCATGCTCCTCCTATTTTTCAGATTGTTTCATGCTCCTCATATATTTGACACCTTTTGAAGCTCTTCATATTTTTCACACCTTTTCAGGCTCTTCATGTTTTTGAACACCGCTTCCTGCTCCTCCTATTTTTCAGACCGTTTCAGGCTCCTCATATTTTTCACACGTTTTGAAGCTCTTCATATATTTCACACCTGTTCAGGCTCTTCATATTTTGAACACCATTTCATGCTCCTCCTTTTTTCAGATTGTTTCATGCTCCTCATATTTTTGACACCTTTTGAAGCTCTTCATATTTCTCACACCTTTTCAGGCTCTTCATGTTTTTCAACACCGCTTCATGCTCCTCCTATTTTTCAGACGGTTTCATGCTCATCTCATTTTTGACACCATTTGAAGCTTTGCATAATTTTCACAACTTTTCAGGCTCTTCCTGTTTTTGGACACCGCTTCATGCTTCTCCTATTTTTCAGACCGTATCATGCTCCTCATATTTCTGACACCTTTTGAAGCTCTTCATATTTTTCACACCTTTTCAGGCTCTTCATGTTTTTCAACACCGTTTCATGACGTCCTATTTTTCAGACCGTTTCATCCTCATCTCATTTTTGACACCTTTTGAAGCTCTTCATATTTTTCACAGCTTTTCAGGCTCTTCATGTTTTTCCACAGCACTTCATGCTTCTGTTATTTTTCAGCCCGTTTCATGCTCCTCATGTATTTCACACCTTTTGAAGCTCTTTATATTTTTCACACCTTTTCAGGGTCTTCATGTTTTTGATCACCGTTTCATGCTCCTCCTATTTTTCAGAACGTTTCATGCTCCTCATATTTTTCACACCTTTTGAAGCTCTTCATATTTTTCACACATTTTCAGGCTCTTCATTTTTTTCAACACTACTTGTTGCTCCTCCTATTTGTTAGACCGTTTCATGCTCATCTAATTTTTGACACCTTTTGAATCTCTTCATATTTTTTACACCTTTTGAAGCTCTTCATATTTTTAACATTTTTCAAGCTCTTCATAATTTTCAAACGATTTCAGACTCTTCATGTTGTTCAACACAGCTTCATGCTCCTGCTATTTATCATTCCGTTTCATGCTCCTCATATTTGACACCTTTTGAAGGTCTTCATATTTTTCACACCTTTTCAGACTCTTGATGTTTTTGAAAACTTCTTCATGCTCCTCCTATTTTTCAGACCGTTTCATTCTCTTCATATTTTTGACACCTTTTCAAGCTCTTCATATTTTTCACACCTTTTCAGGCTCTTCATGTTTTTTAACACCTCTTCATGCTCCTCCTATTTTTCAGACCGTTTCATTCTCCTCATATTTTTGACACCTTTTCAAGCTCTTCATATTTTTCACACCTTTTCAAGCTCTTCATTTTTTTCAACACCACTTCATGCTCCTCCTATTTTTCAGAGCGTTTCATGCTCCTCATATTTTTGACACCTTTTGAAGCTCTTCATATATTTCACACCTTTTCAGGCTCTTCATGTTTTTCAACACGGCTTCATGCTTGTCCTATTTTTCAGAACATTCAAGCTCCTCATATTTTTGACACCTTTTGAAGCTCTTCATATTTTTCACAACTTTTCAGGATTTTCATGTTTTTGAACACCGCTTCATGTTCCTCCTATTTTTCAGACCGTTTCATGCTCCTCATATTTTTGACACCTTTTGAAGCTCTTCATATATTTCACACCTGTTCAGGCTCTTCATATTTTTGAACACCGCTTCATGCTCCTCCTATTTTTCAGATTGTTTCATGCTCCTCATATATTTGACACCTTTTGAAGCTCTTCATATTTTTCACACGTTTTCAGGCTCTTCATGTTTTTGAACACCGCTTCATGCTCCTCCTATTTTTCAGACCGTTTCAGGCTCCTCATATTTTTCACACGTTTTGAAGCTCTTCATATATTTCACACCTGTTCAGGCTCTTCATATTTTGAACGCCATTTCATGCTCCTCCTTTTTTCAGATTGTTTCATGCTCCTCATATTTTTGACACCTTTTGAAGCTCTTCATATTTCTCACACCTTTTCAGGCTCTTCATGTTTTTCAACACCGCTTCATGCTCCTCCTATTTTTCAGACGGTTTCATGCTCATCTCATTTTTGACACCATTTGAAGCTTTGCATAATTTTCACAACTTTTCAGGCTCTTCCTGTTTTTGAACACCGCTTCATGCTTCTCCTATTTTTCAGACCGTATCATGCTCCTCATATTTTTGACACCTTTTGAAGCTCTTCATATTTTTCACACCTTTTCAGGCTCTTCATGTTTTTCAACACCGTTTCATGACGTCCTATTTTTCAGACCATTTCATCCTCATCTCATTTTTGACACCTTTTGAAGCTCTTCATATTTTTCACAGCTTTTCAGGCTCTTCATGTTTTTCCACAGCACTTCATGCTTCTGTTATTTTTCAGCCCGTTTCATGCTCCTCATGTATTTCACACCTTTTGAAGCTCTTTATATTTTTCACACCTTTTCAGGCTCTTCATGGTTTTGAACACCGCTTCATGATCCTCCTGATTTTCAGACCGTTTCTTGCTCTTCATATTTTTGAAACATTTTGAAGCTCTTCATATTTTTCACACCTTTTCAGGCTCTTCATGTTTTTCACCACCACTTCATGCTCCTCCTATTTTTCAGGCCGTTTCATGCTCATCTCATTTTTGTCACCTTTGAAGCTCTTTATATTTTTCACACTTTTTCAGGCTCTTCATGATTTTCAAGACCGTTTCATGTTATTCCTATTTTTCAGACCGTTTAATGCTCATCTCATTTTTGACACCTTTTGAAGCTTTTCATATTTTTCACAACTTTTCAGGCTCTTCATGTTTTTGAACACCGCTTCTTGCTCCTCCTATTTTTCAGAGAGTTTCATGCTCCTCATGTATTTCACACCTTTTGAAGCTCTTCATATTTTCCACACCTTTTCAGGCTCTTCATGTGTTTGATTACCGTTTCATGCTCCTTCTATTTTTCAGAACGTTTCATGCTCCTCATATTTTTGACACTTTTTGAGCTCTTCATATTTTTCACACCATTTCAGGCTCTTCATGTTTTTGAACACCGCTTCATGATCCTCCTATTTTTCAGACCGTTTCATGCTCCTCATATTTTTGACACCTTTAAAAGCTCTTCATATTTTTCACACCTTTTCAGGCTCTTCATGTTTTTTGACACAGCTTCATGGTCCTCCTATTTTCCAGACCGTTTCATGCTCCTCATATTTTGACACCTTTTGAAGCTCTTCATATTTTTCACACCTTTTCAGGCTCGTCATGTTTTTGAACACCGCTTCATGCTCCTCCTATTTTTCAGACCGTTTCCTTCTCCTCATATTTGTGACACCTTTAAAGCTCTTCATATATTTCAAAACTTTTCAGACTTTTCCTTTTTTTTAACACGACTTCATGCTCCTCCTATTTTTCAGACCGTTTCATGCTCATCTCTTTTTGACACCTTTTGAAGCTCTTCATGTTTTTCACATCTTTTGAAACTCTTCATATTTTTCACACCTTTTCTGGCTCTTCATGCTTTTGAACATCGCTTCATGCTCCTCCTATTTTTCAGACCGTTTCCTGCTCCTCATATTTTTGACACCATTTGAAGCTCTTCATATTTTTCACTCCTTTTCAGGCTCTTTATGTTTTTCAACACCGCTTCATGCACCTCTATGTTTCAGACCGTTTCATGCTCATCTCATTTTTGACACCTTTTGAAGCTTTTCATATTTTTTACAACTTTTCAGGCTCTTCATGTTTTTGAACACCGCTTCATGCTCCTCCTATTTTTCAGACCATTTCCTTCTCCTCATATTTTTGACACCTTTGAAGCTCTTCATATATTTCAAAACTTTTCAGACTTTTCCTTTTTTTTTAACACGACTTCTTGCTCCTCCTATTTTTCAGACCGTTTCATGCTCATCTAATTTTTGACACCTTTTGAAGCTCCTCATATTTTTTACACCTTTTGAAGCTCTTCATATTTTTAACATTTTTGAAGCTCTTCATAATTTTCAAACGATTTCAGACTCTTCATGTTTTTCAACACCGCTTCATGCTCCTGCTATTTATCATACCGTTTCATGCTCCTCATATTTGACACCATTTGAAGGTCTTCATATTTTTCACATCTTTTCAGGCTCTTCATGTTTTTGAACACTTCTTCATGCTCCTCCTCTTTTTCAAACCGTTTCATGCTCCTCATATTTTTGACACCTTTTGAAGGTCTTCATATTTTTCACATCTTTTCAGGCTCTTCATGTTTTTCAAGACCACTTCATGCTCCTCCGATTTTTGAGACCGTTTCATGCTCCTCATATTTTTGACACCTTTAGAAACTCTTCATATTTTTCACACCTTTTCAGGTTCTTCATGTTTTTTAACACCTCTTCATGCTCCTCCTATTTTTCAGACCGTTTCATTCTCCTCATATTTTTGACACCTTTTCAAGCTCTTCATATATTTCACACCTTTTCAGGCTCTTCATTTTTTTCAACACCACTTCATGCTCCTCCCATTTTTCAGAGCGTTTCATGCTCCTCATATTTTTGACACCTTTTGAAGCTCTTCATATATTTCACACCTTTTCAGGCTCTTCATGTTTTTCAACACCGCTTCATGCTCGTCCTATTTTTCAGAACGTTTCATGCTCCTCATATTTTTGACACCTTTTGAAGCTCTTCATATTTTTCACACCTTTTCAGGCTCTTCATGTTTTTGAACACCGCTTCATGTTCCTCCTATTTTTCAGACCGTTTCATGCTCCTCAAATTTTTGACACCTTTTGAAGCTCTTCATATTTTTCACACCTTTTCAGGCTCTTCATGTTTTTGAACACCGCTTCATTCTCCTCCTATTTTTCAGACCGTTTCAGGCTCCTCATATTTTTCACATATTTTGAAGCTCTTCATATTTCTCACACCTTTTCAGGCTCTTCATGTTTTTCAACACCGCTTCATGCTCCTGCTATTTTTCAGACCGTTTCATGCTCCTCATGTATTTCACACCTTTTGAAGCTCTTCATATTTTTCACACCTTTTCAGGCCCTTCATGTTCTTCCACATCACTTCATGCTTCTCCTATTTTTCAGACCGTTTCATGCTCCTCATGTATTTCACACCTTTTGAAGCTCTTCATATTTTTCACACCTTTTCAGGCTCTTCATGTTTTTGATCACCGTTTCATGCTCCTCCTATTTTTCAGACCGTTTCTTGCTCCTCATATTTATGACACCTTTTGAAGCTCTTCATATTTTTCACACCTTTTCATGCTCTTCATGTTTTTGAAAACCGCTTCATGCTCCTCGTATTTTTCAGACCGTTTCATGCTCATCTCATTTTTGACACCTTTGAAGCTCTTCATATTTTTCACACCTATTGAAGCTCTTCATATTTTTCACACCTTTTCAGGCTCTTCATGTTTTTGAACACCGCTTCATGCTCCTCCTATTTTTCAGACCGTTTCCTGCTCCTCAAATTTTTGACCCCTTTGAAGCTCTTCATATATTTCAAAACTTTTCAGACTTTTCCTTTTTTTTAACACGACTTCATGCTCCTCCTATTTTTCAGACCGTTTCCTGCTCATCACTTTTTGACACCTTTTGAAGCTCTTCATGTTTTTCACATCTTTTGAAACTATTCATATTTTTCACACCTTTTCATGCTCTTCATGTTTTTGAACACCGCTTCATGCTCCTCCTATTTTTCAGACCGTTTCCTGCTCCTCATATTTTTGACACCATTTGAAGCTCTTCATACTTTTCACACCTTTTCAGGCTCTTCATGTTTTTCAACACCGCTTCATGCACCTCTATGTTTCAGACCGTTTCATGCTCATCTCTTTTTTGACACCTTTTGAAGCTTTTCATATTTTTCACAACTTTTCAGGCTCTTCATGTTTTTGAACACCGCTTCATGCTCCTCCTATTTTTCAGACAGTTTCCTGCTCCTCATATTTTTGACACCTTTTGAAGCTCTTCATATTTTTCACACCTTTTCAGGCTCTTCATGGTTTTCAACACCGCTTCATGCACCTCTATTTTTCAGACCGTTTCATGCTCATCTCATTTTTGACACCTTTTGAAGCTTTTCATATTTCTCACAACTTTTCAGGCTCTTCATGTTTTTGAACACTTCTTCATGCTCCTCCTCTTTTTAAAACCGTTTCTTGCTCCTCATATTTTTGACACCTTTTGAAGGTCTTCATATTTTTCACATCTTTTCAGGCTCTTCATGTTTTTCAAGACCACTTCATGCTCCTCCGATTTTTGAGACCGTTTCATGCTCCTCATATTTTTGACACCTTTAGAAACTCTTCATATTTTTCACACCTTTTCAGGCTCTTCATGTTTTTTAACACCTCTTCATGCTCCTCCTATTTTTCAGACCATTTCATTCTCCTCATATTTTTGACACCTTTTCAAGCTCTTCATATATTTCACACCTTTTCAGGCTCTTCATTTTTTTCAACACCATTTCATGCTCCTCCTATTTTTCAGAGCGATTCATGCTCCTCATATTTTTGACACCTTTTGAAGCTCTTCATATATTTCACACCTTTTCAGGCTCTTCATGTTTTTCAACACCGCTTCATGCTCCTCCTATTTTTCAGACCGTTTCATGCTCCTCATATTTTTGACACCTTTTGCAGCACTTCATATTTTTCACAACTTTTCAGGCTCTTCATGATTTTGAACACCGCTTCATGCTCCTCCTATTTTTCAGACCGTTTCAGGCTCCTCATATTTTTCACACATTTTGAAGCTCTTCATATTTCTCACACCTTTTCAGGCTCTTCATGTTTTTCAACACCGCTTCATGCTCCTCCTATTTTTCAGACCGTTTCATGCTCATCTCATTTTTGACACCATTTGAAGCTTTGCATAATTTTCACAACTTTTCAGGCTCTTCATGTCTTTGAACACCGCTTCATGCTTCTCCTATTTTTCAGACCGTATCATGCTCCTCATATTTTTCACACCTTTTGAAACTCTTCATATTTTTCAAACCTTTTCATGCTCTTCATATTTTTGAACACGACTTCATGCTCCTCCTACTTTTCAGACCGTTTCATGCTCCTCTCATTTTTGACACCTTTTGAAGCTTTGCATATTTTTGACAACTTTTCAGGTTCTTCATGTTTTTGAACAGCGCTTCATGCTCCTCCTATTTTTCTGACCGTATCATGCTCCTCTTATTTTTCAGATCGTTTCATGCTCCTCATATATTTGACACCTTTTGAAGCTCTTCATGTTTTTCACACCTTTTCAGGCACTTCATGTTTTTCAACACCACTTCATGCTCCTCTTGTTTTTCAGACCGTTTCATGCTCCTGATATTTTTGACACCTTTTGAAGCTCTTCATATTTTTCACACCTTTTCAGGCTCTTCATGTTTTTGAACACAGCTTCATGCTACTCCTATTTTTCAGACCGTTTCATGCTCCTCATATTTTTGACACTTTTTGAAGCTCTTCATATTGTTGACATCTTTTCAGGCTCTTCATGTTTTTCAACACCGTTTCATGATCCTCCTATTTTTCAGACCGTTTCATGCTCATCTCATTTTTGACACCTTTTGAAGCTTTTCATATTTTTCACACGTTTTCAGGCTCTTCATATTTTTCCACACCAATTCATGCTTCTCCTATTTTTCAGCCCGTTTCATGCTCCTCAGGTATTTCACACCTTTTGAAGCTCTTCATATTTTTCACAGCTTCTCAGGCTCTTCATGTTTTTCCACAGCACTTCATGCTTCTCTTATTTTTCAGCCCGTTTCATGCTCCTCATGTATTTCACACCTTTTGAAGCTCTTCATATTTTTCAAACCTTTTCAGGCTCTTCATGTTTTTGATCACCTTTTAATGCTCCTCCCATTTTTCAGAACGTTTCATGCTCCTCATATTTTTGACACCTTTTTTAGCTCTTCATATTTTTCACACCTTTTCAGGCTCTTCATGTTTTTGAACACTGCTTCATGATCCTCCTGATTTTCAGACCGTTTCATGCTCTTCATATTTTTGAAACATTTTGAAGCTCTTCATATTTTTCACACCTTTTCAGGCTCTTCAAGTTTTTCACCACCACTTCATGCTCCTGCTATTTTTCATGCCGTTTCATGCTCATCTCATTTTTGTCACCTTTGATGCTCTTTATATTTTACACACTTTTTCAGGATCTTCATGATTTTCAACTCTGTTTCATGTTATTCCTATTTTTCAGACCGTTTAATGCTCATCTCATTTTTGACACCTTTTGAAGCTTTTCATATTTTTCACAACTTTTCAGGCTCTTCATGTTTTTGAACACCGCTTCATGCTCCTCCTATTTTTCAGAGAGTTTCATGCTCCTCATGTATTTCACACCTTTTGAAGCTCTTCATATTTTCCACACCTTTTCAGGCTCTTCATGTGTTTGATCACCGTTTCATGCTCCTTCTATGTTTCAGATCGTTTCATGCTCCTCATGTTTTTGACGCTTTTTGAGCTCTTCATATTTTTCACACCTTTTGAGGCTCTTCATGTTTTTGAACACCGCTTCATGATCCTCCTATTTTTCAGACCGTTTCATGCTCCTCATATTTTTGACACCTTTAAAAGCTCTTCATATTTTTCACACATTTTCAGGCTCTTCATGTTTTTTGACACAGCTTCATGGTCCTCCTATTTTTCAGACCGTTTCATGCTCCTCATATTTTGACACCTTTTGAAGCTCTTCATATTTTTCACACCTTTTCAGGCTCTTCATGTTTTTGAACACCGCTTCATGCTCCTCCTATTTTTCAGACCGTTTCCTGCTCCTCATATTTTTGACACCTTTGAAGCTCTTCATATATTTCAAAACTTTTCAGACTTTTCCTTTTTTTTAACACGACTTCATGCTCCTCCTATTTTTCAGACCGTTTCATGCTCATCTCTTTTTGACACCTTTTGAAGCTCTTCATGTTTTTCACATCTTTTGAAACTCTTCATATTTTTCACACCTTTTCATGCTCTTCATGTTTTTGATCACCGCTTCATGCTCCTCCTATTTTTCAGACCGTTTCCTGCTCCTCATATTTTTGACACCATTTGAAGCTCTTCATATTTTTCACACCTTTTCAGGCTCTTCATGTTTTTCATCACCACTTCATGCACCTCTATGTTTCAGACCGTTTCATGCTCATCTCTTTTTTGACACCTTTTGAAGCTTTTCATATTTTTCACAACTTTTCAGGCTCTTCATGTTTTTGAACACCGCTTCATGCTCCTCCTATTTTTCAGACAGTTTCCTGCTCCTCATATTTTTGACACCTTTTGAAGCTCTTCATATTCTTCACAGCTTTTCAGGCTCTTCATGTTTTGCAACACCGCTTCATGCACCTCTATTTTTCAGACCGTTTCATGCTCATCTCATTTTTGACACCTTTTGAAGCTTTTCATATTTTTCACAACTTTTCAGGCTCTTCATGTTTTTGAACATTTCTTCATGCTCCTCCTCTTTTTCAAAGCGTTTCTTGCTCCTCATATTTTTGACACCGTTTGAAGCTCTTCATATTTTTCACATCTTTTCAGGCTCTTCATGTTTTTCAAGACCACTTCATGCTCCTCCGATTTTTGAGACCGTTTCATGCTCCTCATATTTTTGACACCTTTAGAAACTCTTCATATTTTTCACACCTTTTCAGGCTCTTCATGTTTTTTAACACCTCTTCATGCTCCTCCTATTTTTCAGACCGTTTCATTCTCCTCATATTTTTGACACCTTTTCAAGCTCTTCATATATTTCACACCTTTTCAGGCTCTTCATTTTTTTCAACACCATTTCATGCTCCTCCTATTTTTCAGAGCGATTCATGCTCCTCATATTTTTGACACCTTTTGAAGCTCTTCATATATTTCACACCTTTTCAGGCTCTTCATGTTTTTCAACACCGCTTCATGCTCGTCCTATTTTTCATAACGTTTCATGCTCCTCATATTTTTGACACCTTTTGAAGCTCTTCATAATTTTCACACCTTTTCAGGCTCTTCATGTTTTTGAACACCGCTTCATGTTCCTCCTATTTTTCAGACCGTTTCATGCTCCTCATATTTTTGACACCTTTTGCAGCTCTTCATATTTTTCACACCTTTTCAGGCTCTTCATGTTTTTGAACACCGCTTCATGCTCCTCCTATTTTTCAGACCGTTTCAGGCTCCTCATATTTTTCACACATTTTGAAGCTCTTCATATTTCTCACACCTTTTCTGGCTCTTTATGTTTTTCAACACCGCTTCATGCTCCTCCTATTTTTCAGACCGTTTCATGCTCATCTCATTTTTGACACCTTTTGCAGCTCTTCATATTTTTCACACCTTTTCAGGCTCTTCATGTTTTTGAACACCGCTTCATGCTTCTCCTATTTTTCAGACCGTATCATGCTCCTCATATTTTTCACACCTTTTGAAGCTCTTCATATTTTTCAAACCTTTTCATGCTCTTCATATTTTTGAACACGACTTCATGCTCCTCCTATTTTTCTGACCGTATCATGCTCCTCATATTTTTCACACATTTTGAAGCTCTTCATATTTTTCACACCTTTTCAGGCTCTTCATTTTTTTCAACACTACTTGTTGCTCCTCCTATTTTTTAGACCGTTTCATGCTCATCTAATTTTTGACACTTTTGAAGCTCTTCATATTTTTTACACCTTTTGAAGCTCTTCATAGTTTTCACATTTTTGAAGTTCTTCATATTTTTCACACGATTTCAGACACTTCATGTTTTTCAACACTCCTTCATGCTCCTGCTATTTATCATACCGTTTCATACTCCTCATATTTTTGACATGTTTTGAGGCTCTTCATATTTTTCACACCTTTTCAGGCTCTTCATGTTTTTGAACTACGCTTCATGCTCCTCCTATTTTTTCGACCGTATCATGCTCCTCATCTTTTTCACAACTTTTGAAGCTCTTCATATTTTTCTCACCTTTTCAGGCTCTTTATGATTTTCAACAGCGCTTCATGCTCCTCCTATTTTTCAGACCGTTTCATGCCCATCTCATTTTTGACACCTTTTGAAGCTCTTCATATTTGTCACACCTTTTGAAGCTCTTCATATTTTTCATATTTTTGAAGCTCTTCATATTTTCACACCTTTTCAGGCTCTTCATGTTTTTGAACAACGCTTCATGCTCCTCCTATTTTTCAGACCCTTTCATGCTAATCTAGTTTTTGACCCCTTTTGAAGCTCTTCATATTTTTCTCACCTTTTGAAGCTCTTCATATTTTTCACACCTTTTCAGGCTCTTCATGTTTTTGAACACCGCTTCATGCTCCTCCTGTTTTTCCCACCGTTTCATGCTCCTCATATTTTTCACAACTTTTGAAGCTCTTCATATTTTTGACACCTTTTGAAGCTCTTCATATTTTTCACACCTGTTGAAGCTGTTTATATTTTTCACATTTTTGAAGCTCTTCATATTTTTCACACGTTTTCAGGCTCTTCATGTTGTTCAACACGGCTTCATGCTCCTGCTATTTTTCAGACCGTTTCATACTCCTCATATGTTTGACACGTTTTGAGGCTCTTCATATTTTTCAAACCTTCTCTGGCTCTTCATGTTTTTGAACACCGCATCATACTCCTCCTATTTTTCAGACCGTTTCATGCTCCTCATGTATTTCACAGCTTTTGAATCTCTTCATATTTTGCACACCTTTTCATGCTCTTCATGTTTTTCACAAACACTTCATGCTCCTCCTATTTTTCAGACCGTTTCATGCACTTCTCATTGTTTACACCTTTTGAAGCTCTTCATATTTTTCACAGCTTTTCAGTCTCACCATGTTTTTCAACACCACTTCATGCTTCTCTTATTTTTCAGAAGGTTTCATGCTCATCTCATTTTTGACACCTTTGAAGCTCTTCATATTTTTCACACCTTTTGAAATCTTCATATTTTTCACAGGTTTTCAGGCTCTTCATGTTTTTCAACACCGTTTCATTCTGCTTCTATTTTTCAGACCGTTTCATGCTCCTCATATTTTTCACACCTTTTGAAGCTCTTCATATTTTTCACACCTTTTCAGGCTCTTCATGTTTTTGAACACAGCTTCATGCTCTTTCTATTTTTCAGACCGTTCCATGGTCCTCATATTTTTGACACCTTTTGAAGCTCTTCATATTTTTTACACCTTTTCAGGCTCTTCATGTTTTTCAACACCGCTTCATGCTCCTCCTATTTTTCAGACCGTTTCATGCTCCTCATATTTGTGACACCATTTGAAGCTTTTCATATACTTCACACCTTTTCAGGCTCTTCATGTTTTTGAACACCGCTTCATGCTCCTCCTATTTTTCAGACCGTATCATGACCCTCATATTTTTCACACCTTTTGAAGCTCTTCATATTTTTCAAACCTTTTCATGCTCTTCATATTTTTGAACACGACTTCATGCTCCTCCTATTTTTCAGACCGTATCATGCTCCTCATATTTTTCACACATTTTGAAGCTCTTCATATTTTTCACACCTTTTCAGGCTCTTCATGTTTTTCAACACTACTTGTTGCTCCTCCTATTTTTTAGACCGTTTCATCCTCATCTAATTTTAGACACGTTTGAAGCTCTTCATATTTTTTACACCTTTTGAAGCTCTTCATATTTTTCACATTTTTGAAGCTCTTCATATATTTCACACGATTTCAGACACTTCATGTTTTTCAACACTGCTTCATGCTCCTGCTATTTATCATACCGTTTCATACTCCTCATATTTTTGACATGTTTTGAGGCTCTTCATATTTTTCACACCTTTTCAGGCTCTTCATGTTTTTGAACTACGCTTCATGCTCCTCCTATTTTTTGGACCGTATCATGCTCCTCATCTTTTTCACACCTTTTGAAGCTCTTCATATTTTTCTCACCTTTTCATGCTCTTCATGATTTTCAACAGCGCTTCATGCTCCTCCTATTTTTCAGACCGTTTCATGCTCATCTCATTTTTGACACCTTTTGAAGCTCTTCATATTTGTCACACCTTTTGAAGCTCTTCATATTTTTCATATTTTTGAAGCTCTTCATATTTTCACACGTTTTCAGACTCTTCATGTTTTTCAACACCTTTTCATGCTCCTGCTATTGTTCAGACCGTTTAATGCTCCTCATATTTTTGACACCTTTTTAAGCTCTTCAAATTTTTCACACCTTTTCAGGCTCTTCATGTTTTTGAATACCGCTTCATGCTCCTCCTATTTTTCAGTCCGTGTCATGCTGCTCATATTTTTGACACCTTTAGAAGCCCTTCATATTTTTCACACCTTTTCAGGCACTTCATGTTTTTCAACACCTTTTCATGCTCCTCCTATTTTTCAGAACGTTTCATGCTCCTCATATTTTTGAAACCTTTCAAAACTCTTCATATTTTTTACACCTTTTCAGGCTCTTCATGTTTTTCAACACCGTTTCATGCTCCGCCTATTTTTCAGGCCGTTTCATGCTCCTCATATTTTTGACACCTTTAGAAGCACTTCATATTATTCACACCTTTTCAGGCTCTTCATGTTTTTGAACACCGCTTCATGCTACTCCTATTTTTCAGATCGTTTCATGCTCATCTCAATTTGACACCTTTTGAAGCTCTTCATGTTTTTCACACCTTTGAAGCTCTTCATATTTTTCACACCTTTTCAGGCTCTTCATGGTTTTGAACAACGCTTCATGCTCCTCCTATTTTTCAGACCCTTTCATGCTAATCTAGTTTTTGACACCTTTTGAAGCTCTTCATATTTTTCTCACCTTTTGAAGCTCTTCATATTTTTCACACCTTTTCAGGCTCTTCATGTTTTTGAACACCGCTTCATGCTCCTCCTGTTTTTCAGACCGTTTCATGTTCCTCATATTTTTCACAACTTTTGAAGCTCTTCATATTTTGACACCTTTTGAAGCTCTTCATATTTTTCACACCTGTTGAAGCTGTTCATATTTTTCACATTTTTGAAGCTCTTCATATTTTTCACACGTTTTCAGGCTCTTCATGTTGTTCAACACCGCTTCATGCTCCTGCTATTTTTCAGACCGTTTCATACTCCTCATATGTTTGACACGTTCTGAGGCTCTTCATATTTTTCAAACCCTTTCAGGCTCTTCATGTTTTTGAACACCGCTTCATACTCCTCCTATTTTTCAGACCGTTTCATGCTCCTCATGTATTTCACAGCTTTTGAATCTCTTCATATTTTGCACACCTTTTCATGCTCTTCATGTTTTTCACAAACAGTTCATGCTCCTCCTATTTTTCAGACCGTTTCATGCACTTCTCATTGTTTACACCTTTTGAAGCTCTTCATATTTTTCACAGCTTTTCAGTCTCACCATGTTTTTAAACACCACTTCATGCTTCTCTTATTTTTCAGAAGGTTTCATGCTCATCTCATTTTTGACACCTTTGAAGCTCTTCATATTTTCCACACCTTTTGAAATCTTCATATTTTTCACAGGTTTTCAGGCTCTTCATGTTTTTCAACACCGTTTCATTCTGCTTCTATTTTTCAGACCGTTTCATGCTCCTCATATTTTTCACACCTTTTGAAGCTCTTCATATTTTTCACACCTTTTCAGGCTCTTCATGTCTTTGAACACAGCTTCATGCTCTTCCTATTTTTCAGACCGTTCCATGCTCCTCATATTTTTGACACCTTTTGAAGCTCCTCATATTTTTTACACCTTTTCAGGCTCTTCATGTTTTTGAACACAGCTTCATGCTCCTCCTATTTTTCAGACCGTTTCATGCTCCTCATATGTTTGACACCGTTTGAAGCTCTTCATGTTTTTCACACATTTTCAGGCACTTCATGTTTTTCAACACCACTTCATGCTCCTTTTATTTTTCAGATCGTTTCATGCTCCTCATATTTTTGACACCTTTTGAAGCTCTTCATGTTTTTCACACCTTTTCAGGCACTTCATGTTTTTCAACACCACTTCATGCTCCTCTTGTTTTTCAGACCGTTTCATGCTCCTGATATTTTTGACAACTTTTGAAGCTCTTCATATTTTTCACACCTTTTCAGGCTCTTCATGTTTTTGAACACAGCTTCATGCTACTCCTGTTTTTCAGACCGTTTCATGCTCCTCATATTTTTGACACTTTTTGAAGCTCTTCATATTGTTGACATCTTTTCAGGCTCTTCATGTTTTTCAACACCGTTTCATGATCCTCCTATTTTTCAGACCGTTTCATGCTCATGTCATTTTTGACACCTTTTGAAGCTTTTCATATTTTTCACACCTTTTCAGGCTCTTCATATTTTTCCACACCAATTCATGCTTCTCCTATTTTTCAGCCCGTTTCTTGCTCCTCAGGTATTTCACACCTTTTGAAGCTCTTCATATTATTCACAGCTTCTCAGGCTCTTCATGTTTTTCCACAGCACTTCATGCTTCTCTTATTTTTCAGCCCGTTTCATGCTCCTCATGTATTTCACACCTTTTGAAGCTCCTCATATTTTTCAAACCTTTTCAGGCTCTTCATGTTTTTGATGACCTTTTCATGCTCCTCCCATTTTTCAGAACGTTTCATGCTCCTCATATTTTTGACACCTTTTTTAGCTCTTCATATTTTTCACACCTTTTCAGGCTCTTCATGTTTTTGAACACCGCTTCATGATCCTCCTGATTTTCAGACCGTTTCATGCTCTTCATATTTTTGAAACATTTTGAAGCTCTTCATATTTTTCACACCTTTTCAGGCTCTTCATGTTTTTCACCACCACTTCATGCTCCTGCTATTTTTCAGGCCGTTTCATGCTCATCTCATTTCTGTCACCTTTGATGCTCTTTATATTTTACACACTTTTTCAGGATCTTCATGATTTTCAACTCCGTTTCATGTTATTCCTATTTTTCAGACCGTTTAATGCTCATCTCATTTTTGACACCTTTTGAAGCTTTTCATATTTTTCACAACTTTTCAGGCTCTTCATGTTTTTGAACACCGCTTCATGCTCCTCCTATGTTTCAGAGAGTGTCATGCTCCTCATGTATTTCACACCTTTTGAAGCTCTTCATATTTTCCACACCTTTTCAGGCTCTTCATGTTTTTGAACACCGCTTCATGCTCCTCCTATTTTTCAGACCGTTTCCTGCTCCTCATATCTTTGACACCTTTGAAGCTCTTCATATATTTCAAAACTTTTCAGACTTTTCCTTTTTTTTAACACGACTTCATGCTCTTCCTATTTTTCAAACCGTTTCATGCTCCTCATATTTTTGACAAGTTTTGAAGCTCTTCATGTTTTTCACATCTTTTGAAACTATTCATATTTTTCACACCTTTTCATGCTCTTCATGTTTTTGAACACCGCTTCATGCTCCTCCTATTTTTCAGACCGTTTCCTGCTCCTCATATTTTTGACACCATTTGAAGCTCTTCATATTTTTCACACCTTTTCAGGCTCTTCATGTTTTTCAACACCACTTCATGCACCTCTATGTTTCAGACCGTTTCATGCTCATCTCTTTTTTGACACCTTTTGAAGCTTTTCATATTTTTCACAACTTTTCAGGCTCTTCATGTTTTTGAACACCGCTTCATGCTCCTCCTATTTTTCAGACAGTTTCCTGCTCCTCATATTTTTGACACCTTTTGAAGCTCTTCATATTTTTCACAGCTTTTCAGGCTCTTCATGTTTTGCAACACCGCTTCATGCACCTCTATTTTTCAGACCGTTTCATGCTCATCTCATATTTGACACCTTTTGAAGCTTTTCATATTTTTCACAACTTTTCAGGCTCTTCATGTTTTTGAACACTTCTTCATGCTCCTCCTCTTTTTCAAACCGTTTCTTGCTCCTCATATTTTTGACATCTTTTGAAGGTCTTCATATTTTTCACATCTTTTCAGGCTCTTCATGTTTTTCAAGACCACTTCATGCTCCTCCGATTTTTGAGACCGTTTCATGCTCCTCATATTTTTGACACCTTTAGAAACTCTTCATATTTTTCACACCTTTTCAGGCTCTTCATGTTTTTTAACACCTCTTCATGCTCCTCCTATTTTTCAGACCGTTTCATTCTCCTCATATATTTGACACCTTTTCAAACTCTTCATATATTTCACACCTTTTCAGGCTCTTCATTTTTTTCAACACCGCTTCATGCTCGTCCTATTTTTCATAACGTTTCATGCTCCTCATATTTTTGACACCTTTTGAAGCTCTTCATATTTTTCACACCTTTTCAGGCTCTTCATGTTTTTCAACACCGCTTCATGCTTCTCCTATTTATCATACCGTTTCATACTCCTCATATTTTTGACATGTTTTGAGGCTCTTCATATTTTTCACACCTTTTCAGGCTCTTTATGATTTTCAACAGCGCTTCATGCTCCTCCTATTTTTCAGACCGTTTCATGCCCATCTCATTTTTGACACCTTTTGATGCTCTTCATATTTGTCACACCTTTTGAAGCTCTTCATATTTTTCATATTTTTGAAGCTCTTCATATTTTCACACCTTTTCAGGCTCTTCATGTTTTTGAACAACGCTTCATTCTCCTCCTATTTTTCAGACCCTTTCATGCTAATCTAGTTTTTGACCCCTTTTGAAGCTCTTCATATTTTTCTCACCTTTTGAAGCTCTTCATATTTTTCACACCTTTTCAGGCTCTTCATGTTTTTGAACACCGCTTCATGCTCCTCCTGTTTTTCAGACCGTTTCATGCTCCTCATATTTTTCACAACTTTTGAAGCTCTTCATATTTTTGACACCTTTTGAAGCTCTTCATATTTTTCACCCCTGTTGAAGCTGTTCATATTTTTCACATTTTTGAAGCTCTTCATATTTTTCACACCTTTTCAGGCTCTTCATGTTTTTGAACACAGCTTCATGCTCTTTCTATTTTTCAGACCGTTCCATGGTCCTCATATTTTTGACACCTTTTGAAGCTCTTCATATTTTTTACACCTTTTCAGGCTCTTCATGTTTTTGAATACCGCTTCATGCTCCTCCTATTTTTCAGTCCGTGTCATGTTGCTCATATTTTTGACACCTTTAGAAGCTCTTCATATTTTTCACACCTTTTCAGGCACTTCATGTTTTTCAACACCTTTTCATGCTCCTCCTATTTTTCAGAACGTTTCATGCTCCTCATATTTTTGAAACCTTTAAAAACTCTTCATATTTTTTACACCTTTTCAGGCTCTTCATGTTTTTCAACACCGCTTCATGCTCCGCCTATTTTTCAGGCCGTTTCATGCTCCTCATATTTTTGACACCTTTAGAAGCACTTCATATTATTCACACCTTTTCAGGCTCTTCATGTTTTTGAACACCGCTTCATGCTACTCCTATTTTTCAGATCGTTTCATGCTCATCTCATTTTGACACCTTTTGAAGCTCTTCATATTTTTCACACCTTTTGAAGCTCTTCATATTTTTCACACCTTTTCAGGCTCTTCATGTTTTTGAACTACGCTTCATGCTCCTCCTATTTTTTCGACCGTATCATGCTCCTCATATTTTTCACACCTTTTGAAGCTCTTCATATTTTTCTCACCTTTTCAGGCTCTTCATGATTTTCAACACTGCTTCATGCTCCTCCTATTTTTCAGACCGTTTCATGCTCATCTCATTTTTGACACCTTTTGAAGCTCTTCATATTTGTCACACCTTTTGAAGCTCTTCATATTTTTCATATTTTTGAAGCTCTTCATATTTTTCACACCTTTTCAGGCTCTTCATGTTTTTCAACACCGCTTCATGCTCCTCCTATTTTTCAGACCGTTTCATGCTCCTCATGTATTTCACACCGTTTGAAGCTCTTCATATTTTTCACACCTTTTCAGGCTCTTCATGTTTTTGATCACCGTTTCATCGTCCTCCTATTTTTCAGACCACTTCATGCTCCTCATATTTTTGAAACCTTTAGAAGCTCTTCATATTTTTCACACCTTTTCAGGCTCTTCATGTTTTTGAACACCGCTTAATGCTCCTCCTATTTTTCAGTCCGTGTCATGCTGCTCATATTTTTGACACCTTTAGAAGCTCTTCATATATTTCACACCTTTTCAGGCTCTTCATGTTTTTCAACACCTTTTCATGCTCTTCCTATTTTTCAGACCGTTTCATGCTCCTCATGTATTTCACAGCTTTTGAATCTCTTCATATTTTGCACACATTTTCATGCTCTTCATGTTTTTCACAAACACTTCATGCTCCTCCTATTTTTCAGACCGTTTCATGCACTTCTCATTGTTTACACCTTTTGAAGCTCTTCATATTTTTCACAGCTTTTCAGTCTCACCATGTTTTTCAACACCACTTCATGCTTCTCTTATTTTTCAGAAGGTTTCATGCTCATCTCATTTTTGACACCTTTGAAGCTCTTCATATTTTTCACACCTTTTGAAATCTTCATATTTTTCACAGGTTTTCAGGCTCTTCATGTTTTTCAACACCGTTTCATTCTGCTTCTATTTTTCAGACCGTTTCATGCTCCTCATATTTTTCACACCTTTTGAAGCTCTTCATATTTTTCACACCTTTTCAGGCTCTTCATGTTTTTGAACACAGCTTCATGCTCTTCCTATTTTTCAGACCGTTCAATGCTCCTCATATTTTTGACACCTTTTGAAGCTCTTCATATTTTTTACACCTTTTCAGGCTCTTCATGTTTTTGAACACAGCTTCATGCTCCTCCTATTTTTCAGACCGTTTCATGCTCCTCATATTTTTGACACCTTTTGAAGCTCTTCATGTTTTTCACACCTTTTCAGGCACTTCATGTTTTTCAACACCGCTTCATGCTCCTCCTATTTTTCAGACCGTTTCATGCTCCTCATATTTGTGACACCATTTGAAGCTTTTCATATACTTCACAACTTTTCAGGCTCTTCATGTGTTTGAACACTGCTTCATGCTCCTCCTATTTTTCAGACCGTATCATGCTCCTCATATTTTTCACACATTTTGAAGCTCTTCATATTTTTCACACCTTTTGAAGCTCTTCATATTTTTCACAACTTTTCAGGCTCTTCATGTTTTTCACAAACACTTCATGCTCCTCCTATTTTTCAGACCGTTTCCTGCACTTCTCATTGTTTACACCTTTTGAAGCTCTTCATATTTTTCACAGCTTTTCAGTCTCACCATGTTTTTCAACACCACTTCATGCTTCTCTTATTTTTCAGAAGGTTTCATGCTCATCTCATTTTTGACACCTTTGAAGCTCTTCATATTTTTCACACCTTTTGAAATCTTCATATTTTTCACAGGTTTTCAGGCTCTTCATGTTTTTCAACACCGTTTCATTCTGCTTCTATTTTTCAGACCGTTTCATGCTCCTCATATTTTTCACACCTTTTGAAGCTCTTCATATTTTTCACACCTTTTCAGGCTCTTCATGTTTTTGAACACAGCTTCATGCTCTTCCTATTTTTCAGACCGTTCCATGCTCCTCATATTTTTGACACCTTTTGAAGCTCTTCATATTTTTTACACCTTTTCAGGCTCTTCATGTTTTTGAACACAGCTTCATGCTCCTCCTATTTTTCACACCGTTTCATGCTCCTCATATTTGTGACACCATTTGAAGCTTTTCATATATTTCACACCTTTTCAGGCTCTTCATGTTTTTGAACACCGCTTCATGCTCCTCCTATTTTTCAGACCGTATCATGCTCCTCATATTTTTCACACCTTTTGAAGCTCTTCATATTTTTCAAACCTTTTCATGCTCTTCATATTTTTGAACACGACTTCATGCTCCTCCTATTTTTCAGACCGTATCATGCTCCTCATATTTTTCACACATTTTGAAGCTCTTCATATTTTTCACACCTTTTCAGGCTCTTCATTTTTTTCAACACTACTTGTTGCTCCTCCTATTTTTTAGACCGTTTCATCCTCATCTAATTTTAGACACTTTTGAAGCTCTTCATATTTTTTACACCTTTTGAAGCTCTTCATATTTTTGACACCTTTTGAAGCTCTTCATATTTTTCACACCTTTTGAAGCTCTTCATATTTTTCACACCTTTTCAGGCTCTTCATGTTTTTGAACAACGCTTCATGCTCCTCCTATTTTTCAGACCCTTTCATGCTAATCTAGTTTTTGACACCTTTTGAAGCTCTTCATATTTTTTACACCTTTTCAGGCTCTTCATGTTTTTGAACACAGCTTCATGCTCCTCCTATTTTTCAGACCGTTTCATGCTCCTCATATTTGTGACACCATTTGAAGCTTTTCATATACTTCACACCTTTTCAGGCTCTTCATGTTTTTGAACACCGCTTCATGCTCCTCCTATTTTTCAGACCGTATCATGCTCCTCATATTTTTCACACCTTTTGAAGCTCTTCATATTTTTCAAACCTTTTCATGCTCTTCATATTTTTGAACACGACTTCATGCTCCTCCTATTTTTCAGACCGTATCATGCTCCTCATATTTTTCACACATTGTGAAGCTCTTCATATTTTTCACACCTTTTCAGGCTCTTCATTTTTTTCAACACTACTTGTTGCTCCTCCTATTTTTTAGACCGTTTCATCCTCATCTAATTTTAGACACTTTTGAAGCTCTTCATATTTTTTACACCTTTTGAAGCTCTTCATATTTTTGACACCTTTTGAAGCTCTTCATATTTTTCACACCTTTTGAAGCTCTTCATATTTTTCACACCTTTTCAGGCTCTTCATGTTTTTCACAAACACTTCATGCTCCTCCTATTTTTCAGACCGTTTCCTGCACTTCTCATTGTTTACACCTTTTGAAGCTCTTCATATTTTTCACAGCTTTTCAGTCTCACCATGTTTTTCAACACCACTTCATGCTTCTCTTATTTTTCAGAAGGTTTCATGCTCATCTCATTTTTGACACCTTTGAAGCTCTTCATATTTTTCACACCTTTTGAAATCTTCATATTTTTCACAGGTTTTCAGGCTCTTCATGTTTTTCAACACCGTTTCATTCTGCTTCTATTTTTCAGACCGTTTCATGCTCCTCATATTTTTCACACCTTTTGAAGCTCTTCATATTTTTCACACCTTTTCAGGCTCTTCATGTTTTTGAACACAGCTTCATGCTCTTCCTATTTTTCAGACCGTTCCATGCTCCTCATATTTTTGACACCTTTTGAAGCTCTTCATATTTTTTACACCTTTTCAGGCTCTTCATGTTTTTGAACACAGCTTCATGCTCCTCCTATTTTTCAGACCGTTTCATGCTCCTCATATTTGTGACACCATTTGAAGCTTTTCATATACTTCACACCTTTTCAGGCTCTTCATGTTTTTGAACACCGCTTCATGCTCCTCCTATTTTTCAGACCGTATCATGCTCCTCATATTTTTCACACCTTTTGAAGCTCTTCATATTTTTCAAACCTTTTCATGCTCTTCATATTTTTGAACACGACTTCATGCTCCTCCTATTTTTCAGACCGTATCATGCTCCTCATATTTTTCACACATTTTGAAGCTCTTCATATTTTTCACACCTTTTCAGGCTCTTCATTTTTTTCAACACTACTTGTTGCTCCTCCTATTTTTTAGACCGTTTCATCCTCATCTAATTTTAGACACTTTTGAAGCTCTTCATATTTTTTACACCTTTTGAAGCTCTTCATATTTTTGACACCTTTTGAAGCTCTTCATATTTTTCACACCTTTTGAAGCTCTTCATATTTTTCACACCTTTTTAGGCTCTTCATGTTTTTGAACAACGCTTCATGCTCCTCCTCTTTTTCAGACCCTTTCATGCTAATCTAGTTTTTGACACCTTTTGAAGCTCTTCATATTTTTCTCACCTTTTGAAGCTCTTCATATTTTTCACACCTTTTCAGGCTCTTCATGTTTTTGAACACAGCTTCATGCTCTTCCTATTTTTCAGACCGTTCCATGCTCCTCATATTTTTGACTCCGTTTGAAGCTCCTCATATTTTTTACACCTTTTCAGGCTCTTCATGTTTTTGAACACAGCTTCATGCTCCTCCTATTTTTCAGATCGTTTCATGCTCCTCATATTTTTGACACCTTTTGAAGCTCTTCATGTTTTTCACACCTTTTCAGGCACTTCATGTTTTTCAACACCACTTCATGCTCCTCTTGTTTTTCAGATCGTTTCATGCTCCTCATATTTTTGACACCTTTTGAAGCTCTTCATGTTTTTCACACCTTTTCAGGCACTTCATGTTTTTCAACACCACTTCATGCTCCTCTTGTTTTTCAGATCGTTTCATGCTCCTCATATTTTTGACACCTTTTGAAGGTTTTCATATTTTTCACAACTTTTCAGGCTCTTCATGTTTTTGAACAGCGCTTCATGCTCCTCCTATTTTTCAGACCGTATCATGCTCCTCTCATTTTTGACACCTTTTGAAGCTTTGCATATTTTTCACAACTTTTCAGGCTCTTCTTGTTTTTGAACACCGCTTCATGCTCCTCCTATTTTTCAGACCGTATCATGCTCCTCATATTTTTCACACATTTTGAACTCTTCATATATTTCAAACCTTTTCAGGCTCTTCATTTTTTTCAACACTACTTGTTGCTCCTCCTATTTTTTAGACCGTTTCATGCTCATCTAATTTTTGACACTTTTGAAGCTCTTCATATTTTTTACACCTTTTGAAGCTCTTCATAGTTTTCACATTTTTGAAGCTCTTCATATTTTTCACACGATTTCAGACTCTTCATGTTTTTCAACACCGCTTCATGCTCCTGCTATTTATCATACCGTTTCATACTCCTCATATTTTTGACGTGTTTTGAGGCTCTTCATATTTTTCACACCTTTTCAGGCTCTTCATGTTTTTGAACTACGCTTCATGCTCCTCCTATTTTTTTGACCGTATCATGCTCCTCATATTTTTCACACCTTTTGAAGCTCTTCATATTTTTCTCACCTTTTCAGGCTCTTCATGATTTTCAACACTGCTTCATGCTCCTCCTATTTTTCAGACCGTTTCATGCTCATCTCATTTTTGACACCTTTTGAAGCTCTTCATATTTGTCACACCTTTTGAAGCTCTTCATATTTTTCATATTTTTGAAGCTCTTCATATTTTTCACACCTTTTCAGGCTCTTCATGTTTTTCAACACCGCTTCATGCTCCTCCTATTTTTCAGACCGTTTCATGCTCCTCATGTATTTCACACCGTTTGAATCTCTTCATATTTTTCACACCTTTTCACGCTCTTCATGTTTTTGATCACCGTTTCATCGTCCTCCTATTTTTCAGACCACTTCATGCTCCTCATATTTTTGAAACCTTTAGAAGCTCTTCATATTTTTCACACCTTTTCAGGCTCTTCATGTTTTTGAACACCGCTTCATGCTCCTCCTATTTTTCAGTCCGTGTCATGCTGCTCATATTTTTGACACCTTTAGAAGCTCTTCATATATTTCACACCTTTTCAGGCTCTTCATGTTTTTCAACACCTTTTCATGCTCCTCCTATTTTTCAGACCGTTTCATGCTCCTCATATTTTTGAAACCTTTAAAAACTCTTCATATTTTTTACACCTTTTCAGGCTCTTCATGTTTTTCAACACCGCTTCATGCTCCGCCTATTTTTCAGGCCATTTCATGCTCCTCATATTTTTGACACCTTTAGAAGCACTTCATATTATTCACACCTTTTCAGGCTCTTCATGTTTTTGAACACCGCTTCATGCTACTCCTATTTTTCAGATCGTTTCATGCTCATCTCATTTTGACACCTTTTGAAGCTCTTCATATTTTTCACACCTTTTGAAGCTCTTCATATTTTTCACACCTTTTCAGGCTCTTCATGTTTTTGAACAACGCTTCATGCTCCTCCTATTTTTCAGACCCTTTCATGCTAATCTAGTTTTTGACACCTTTTGAAGCTCTTCATATTTTTCTCACCTTTGAAGCTCTTCATATTTTTCACACCTTTTCAGGCTCTTCATGTTTTTGAACACCGCTTCATGCTCCTCCGGTTTTTCAGACCGTTTCATGCTCCTCATATTTTTCACAAATTTTTGAAGCTCTTCATATTTTTGACACATTTTGAAGCTCTTCATATTTTTCACACCTTTTGAAGCTGTTCATATTTTTCACATTTTTGAAGCTCTTCATATTTTTCACACGTTTTCAGGCTCTTCATGTTGTTCAACACCGCTTCATGCTCCTGCTATTTTTCAGACCGTTTCATGCTCCTCATGTATTTCACAGCTTTTGAATCTCTTCATATTTTGCACACATTTTCAGGCTCTTCATGTTTTTGAACAGCGCTTCATGCTGCTCCTATTTTTCAGACCGTTTCATGCTCATCTCATTTTTGACACCTTTTCAAGCTTTTCATATTTTTCACAATTTTTCAGGCTCTTCATGTTTTTGAACACCGCTTCATGTTCCTCCTATTTTTCAGACCGTATCCTGCTCCTCATATTATTCACACCTATTGAAGCTCTTCTTTTTTTTCACACCTTTTCAGGCTCTTCATGTTTTTGAACACCACTTCATGCTTCTCCCATTTTTTAGACCGTTTCATGCTCCTCATGAATTTCACACCCTTTGAAGCTCTTCATATTTTTCACACCTTTTCATTCTCTTCATGTTTCTGATCACCTTTTCATTCTCCTCCTATCTTTCAGACCGTTTCATGCTCCTCATATTTTTCACCCCTTTTGAAGCTCTTCATATTTTTCACACCTTTTCAGGCTCTTCATTTTTTTGAACACCGCTCATGCTCCTCCTAATTTTCAGAACGTTTCATGCTCCTCATCTTTTTGACCCCTTTTGAAGCTCTTCATATTTTTCACACCTTTTCATGCTCTTCATGTTTTTGATCACCGTTTCATGCTCCTCCTATTTTTCAGAACGTTTCATGCTCCTCATATTTTTGACACCGTTTGAACCTCTTCATATTTTTCACACCTTTTCAGGCTCTTCATGTTTTTCAACACCGTTTCATGCTGCTTCTATTTTTCACACCGTTTCAAGCTCTACATATTTTTCACACCTATTGAAGCTCTTCATATTTTTCACACCTTTTCAGGCTCTTCATGTCTTTCAACACCGCTTCAGTCTCCTTCTATTTTTCAGACCGTTTCATGCTCTGCATATTTTTGCCACCTTTTGAAGCTTTTCATATTTTTCACACCTTTTCTGGCTGTTCAAGTTTTTCTACACCACTTCATGCTCCTCCTTTTTTGCAGACCGTTTCATGCTCCTCATATTTTTGACACCTTTTGAAGCTTTTCATATTTTTCACAACTTTTTAGGCTCTTCATGTTTTTGAACACCACTTCATGCTCCTCCTATTTTTCAGAGAGTTTCATGCTCCTATTGTATTTCACACCTTTTGAAGCTGTTTATATTTTTCACACCTTTTCAGGCTCTTCATGTTTTTCCACACCATTTCATGCTTCTTCTATTTTTCAGCCCGTTTCATGCTCCTCATGTATTTCACACGTTGAAGCTCTTCATATTATTCACACCTTTTCAGGCTCTTTATGTTTTTCAACACCATTTCATCCTGCTTCTATATTTCAGACCGTTTCATGCTCCTAATATTTTTCACACCTTTTGAAGCTCTTCATATTTTACACACCTTTTCAGGCTCTACATGTTTTTGAACACTGGTTCATGCTCCTCCTATTTTTCAGACCGTTTCATGCTCCTCATGTATTTCACACATTTTGAAGCTCTTCATATTTTTCACACCTTTTCAGGCTCGTCATGTTTTAATCACTGTTTCATGCTACTCCTATTTTTCAGACCGTTTCATGCTCCTCATATTTTTGACACCTTTTGAAGTTCTTCATATATTTCACACCTTTTCAGCCTCTTCTTTTTTTTCAACACCACTTCATGCTCCTCTTATTTTTCAGACCGTTTCATGCTCATCTCCTTTTTGACACATTTGAAGCTCTTCATATTTTTCACCCCTTTTCTGGCTGTTCCAGTTGTTCAACACCACTTCATGTTCCTCCTTTTTGCAGACCGTTTCATGCTCCTCATATTTTTGACACCTTTTGAAGCTCTTCATATTTTTCACACGTTTTAATGCTCTTCATGTTTTTCAACTCCGCTTCATGCTCCTCCTATTTTTCAGAACGTTTCATGCTCCTCATATTTTTGACACCGTTTGAACCTCTTCATATTTTTCACACCTTTTCAGGCTCTTCATGTTTTTCAACACCGTTTCATGCTGCTTCTATTTTTCACACCGTTTCATGCTCTACATATTTTTCACACCTTTTGAAGCTCTTCATATTTTTCACGCCTTTTCAGGCGCTTCATGTTTTTCAACTACGCTTCATGCTCCTCCTATTTTTCAGACCGTTTCATGCTCCTCATATTTTTGACACATTTTGAAGCTCTTCATATATTTCAAACCTTTTGAAGCTCTTCATGTTTTTGACCCCTTTTGAAGCTCTTCATATTTTTCACAAGTTTTCAGGCTATTCATGTTTTTGAACACTGCTTCTTGCTCCTCCTAATTTTCAGAGTGTTTCAAGCGCCTCATGTATTTCACACCTTTTGAAGGTCTTCATATTTTTCACACCTTTTCAGGCTCTTCATGTTTTTCAACACTGCTTCTTGCTCCTCCTAATTTTCAGAGAGTTTCATGCGCCTCATCTATTTCACACCTTTTGAAGCTCTTCATATTTTTCACACGTTTTCACGCTCTTCATGTTTTTGAACACTGCTTCTTGCTCTTCCTAATTTTCAGAAAGTTTCATGCTCCTCATGAATTTCACACCTTTTGAAGCTCTTCATATTTTTCACACCTTTTCTGGCTGTTCAAGTTTTTCAACACCACTTCATGTTCCTCCTTTTTGCAGACTGTTTCATGCTCCTCATATTTTTGACACCTTTTGAAGCTCTTCATATTTTTCACACGTATTCATGCTCTTCATGTTTTTCAACACCGCTTCATGCTCCTCCTATTTTTCAGACCGTTTCATGCTCATCTCCTTTTTGACACCTTTTCAAGCTTTTCATATTTTTCACAATTTTTCAGGCTCTTCATGTTTTTGAACACCGCTTCATGCTCCTCCTATTTTTCAGACCGTATCCTGCTCCTCATATTATTCACACCTATTGAAGCTCTTCATATTTTTCACACCTTTTAAAACTCTTCATGTTTTTGAACACCACTTCATGCTCCTCCTATTTTTCAGAGAGTTTCATGCTCCTCATGTATTTCACAACTTTTTAAGCTCTTCATATTTTTCACACCTTTTCAGGCTCTTCATGTTTTTCCACACCACTTCATGCTTCTCCCATTTTTCAGACCGTTTCATGCTCCTCATGAATTTCACACCTTTTGAAGCTCTTCATATTTTTTACACCTTTTCATTCTCTTCATGTTTCTGATCACCGTTTCATTCTCCTCCTATCTTTCAGACCGTTTCATGCTCCTCATATTTTTCACCCCTTTTGAAGCTCTTCATATTTTTCACACCTTTTCATGCTCTTCATGTTTTTGATCACCGTTTCATGCTCCTCCTATTTTTCAGAACGTTTCATGCTCCTCATATTTTTGACACCGTTTGAACCTCTTCATATTTTTCACACCTTTTCAGGCTCTTCATGTTTTTCAACACCGTTTCATGCTGCTTCTATTTTTCACACCGTTTCATGCTCTACATATTTTTCACACCTTTTGAAGCTCTTCATATTTTCCACACCTTTTCAGGCTCTTCATTTTTTTGAACACAGCTTTATGCTCCTCCTATTTTTCAGACCGTTTCATGCTCCTCATATTTCTGACACCTTTTGAAACTCTTCATATTTTTCACGCCTTTTCAGGCGCTTCATGTCTTTCAACACCGTTTCATGCTCCTCTTATTTTTCAGACCGATTCATGCTCATCTCATTTTTGACACATTTGAAGCTCTTCATATTTTTCACACGTTTTCAGGCTCTTCATGTTTTTCAACACCGCTTCATGCTCCTCCTATTTTTCAGACCGTTTCTTTCTCCTCATGTTTTTGACACCTTTTGAAGGTCTTCATATATTTCACACCTTTTCAGGCTCTTCTTTTTTTTCAACACCACTTCATGCTCCTCTTATTTTTCAGACCGTTTCATGCTCATCTCAATTTTGACACTTTTGAAGCTCTTCATATTTTTCACACCTTTTGAAGCTCTTCATATTTTTCACACGTTTTCAGGGTCTTCATGTTTTTCAAAACCGCTTCATCCTCCTCCTATTTTTCAGAACGTTTCATGCTCCTCATATTTTTCACACTTTTTAAGCTCTTCATATTTTTCACACCTTTTCAGGCTCTTCATGTTTTTCAACACCGCTTCATGCTCCTGCTATTTTTCAGACCGTTTCATGCTCCTCATATTTTTGACACATTTTGAAGCTCTTCATATTTTTCACACCTTTTCAGACTCTTCATGTTTTTAAACACCGCTTCAGTCTCCTCCTATTTTTCAGACCTTTTCATGCTCCGCATATTTTTGCCACCTTTTGAAGCTTTTCATATTTTTCACACCTTTTCTGGCTGTTCAAGTTTTTCAACACCACTTCATGCTCCTCCTTTTTTGCAGACCGTTTCATGCTCCTCATATTTTTGACACCTTTTGAAGCTGTTCATATTTTTCACACGTTTTCATGCTCTTCATGTTTTTCAACACCGCTTCATGCTCCTGCTATTTTTCAGACCGTTTCATGCTCATCTCATTTTTGACACCTTTTCAAGCTTTCATATTTTTCACAATTTTTCAGGCTCTTCATGTTTTTGAACACCGCTTCATGCTCCTGCTATTTTTCAGACCGTATCCTGCTCCTCATATTATTCACACCTATTGAAGCTCTTCATATTTTTCACACCTTTTACGACTCTTCATGTTTTTGAACACCACTTCATGCTCCTCCTATTTTTCAGAGAGTTTCATGCTCCTCATGTATTTCACACCTTTTTAAGCTCTTCATATTTTTCACACCTTTTCAGGCTCTTCATGTTTTTCCACACCACTTCATGCTTCTCCCATTTTTCAGACCGTTTCATGCTCCTCATGAATTTCACACCTTTTGAAGCTCTTCATATTTTTCACACCTTTTCAGGCTCTTCATATTTCTGATCACCGTTTCATTCTCCGCCTATCTTTCAGACCGTTTCATGCTCCTCATATTTTTCACCCCTTTTGAAGCTCTTCATATTTTTCACACCTTTTCAGGCTCTTCATTTTTTTTTTTAATTATTATTATTATTTTTTTTTTCCAGTGGGTTTTGTCATACATTGATATGAAGCAGCCATGGATTTACATGTATTCCCAATCCCGATCCCCCCTCCCACCTCCCTCTCCACCCGATTCCTCTGGGTCTTCCCAGTGCACCAGGCCGGAGCACTTGTCTCGTGCATCCCTCCTGGGCTGGTGATCTGTTTCACCATAGATAGTATACATGCTGTTATTTTGAAATATCCCACCCTCACATTCTCCCACAAAGTTCAAAAGTCTGTTCTGTATTTCTGTGTCTCTTTTTCTGTTCTGCATATAGGGTTATCGTTATCACCTTTCTAAATTCCATATACATGTGTCAGTATGCTGTAATGTTCTTTATCTTTCTGGCTTACTTCACTCTGTGTAATGGGCTCCAGCTTCATCCATCTCATTAGGACTGGTTCAAATGAATTCTTTTTCATGGCTGAGTAATATTCCATGGTGTATATGTACCACAGCTTCCTTATCCATTCATCTGCTGATGGGCATCTAGGTTGCTTCCATGTCCTGGCTATTATAAACAGTGTTGCGATGAACATTGGGGTGCACGTGTCTCTTTCAGATCTGGTTTCCTCAGTGTGTATGCCCAGAAGTGGGATTGCTGGGTCATATGGCAGTTCTATGTCCAGTTTTTTAAGAAATCTCCACACTGTTTTCCATAGCGGCTGTACTAGTTTGCATTCCCACCAACAGTGTAAGAGGGTTCCCTTTTCTCCACACCCTCTCCAGCATTTATTGCTTGTAGACTTTTGGATAGCAGCCATCCTGGCTGGCGTGTAATGGTACCTCATTGTGGTTTTGATTTGCATTTCTCTAATAATGAGTGATGTTGAGCATCTTTTCATGTGTTTGTTAGCCATCTGTATGTCTTCTTTGGAGAAGTGTCTGTTTAGTTCTTTGGCCCATTTTTTGATTGGGTCATTTATTTTTCTGGAATTGAGCTGCAGGAGTTGCTTGTATATTTTTGAGATTAATCCTTTGTCTGTTTCTTCATTTGCTATTATTTTCTCCCAATCTGAGGGCTGTCTTTTCACCTTACTTATAGTTTCCTTTGTAGTGCAAAAGCTTTTAAGTTTCATTAGGTCCCATTTGTTTAGTTTTGCTTTTATTTCCAATATTCTGGGAGGTGGGTCATAGAGGATCTTGCTTTGATTTATGTCGGAGAGTGTTTTGCCTATGTTCTCCTCTAGGAGTTTTATAGTTTCTGGTCTTACATTTAGATCTTTAATCCATTTTGAGTTTATTTTTGTGTATGGTGTTAGAAAGTGTTCTAGTTTCATTCTTTTACAAGTGGTTGACCAGTTTTCCCAGCACCACTTGTTAAAGAGGTTGTCTTTTTTCCATTGTATATCCTTGCCTCCTTTGTCAAAGATAAGGTGTCCATAGGTTCGTGGATTTATCTCTGGGCTTTCTATTCTGTTCCATTGATCTATATTTCTGTCTTTGTGCCAGTACCATACTGTCTTGATGACTGTGGCTTTGTAGTAGTATCTTACTCAAACTCTTCCAGAAAATTGCAGAAGAAGGTAAGCTTCCAAACTCATTCTATGAGGCCACCATCACCCTAATTCCAAAACCAGACAAAGATGCCACAAAAAAAGAAAACTACAGGCCAATATCACTGATGAACATAGATGCAAAAATCCTTAACAAAATTCTAGCAAACAGAATCCAACAACATATTAAAAAAATCATACACCATGACCAAGTGGGCTTTATCCCAGGAATGCAAGGATTCTTTAATATCCGCAAATCAATCAATGTAATACACCACATTAACAAATTGAAAGATAAAAACCATATGATTATCTCAATAGATGCAGAGAAAGCCTTTGACAAAATTCAACACTCATTTATGATTAAAACTCTCCAAAAAGCAGGAATAGAAGGAACATACCTCAACATAATAAAAGCTATATATGACAAACCCACAGCAAGCATCACCCTCAATGGTGAAAAATTGAAGGCATTTCCCCTGAAATCAGGAACAAGACAAGGGTGCCCACTCTCACCACTACTATTCAACATAGTGTTGGAAGTGCTGGCCACAGCAATCAGAGCAGAAAAAGAAGTAAAAGGAATCCAGATAGGAAAAGAAGAAGTAAAACTCTCACTGTTTGCAGATGACATGATCCTCTACATAGAAAACCCTAAAGATTCTACCAGAAAATTACTAGAGCTAATCAATGAATATAGTAAAGTTGCAGGATATAAAATTAACACACAGAAATCCCTTGCATTCGTATATACTAACAATGAAAAAACAGACAGAGAAATTAAGGAAACAATACCATTCACCATTGCAACAAAAAGAATAAAATACTTAGGAGTATATCTACCTAAAGAAACAAAAGACCTATACATAGAAAACTATAAAACACTGATGAAAGAAATCAAAGAGGACACAAACAGATGGAGAAACATACCGTGTTCATGGATTGGAAGAATTAATATTGTCAAAATGGCTATTCTACCCAAAGCAGTCTATAGATTCAATGCAATCCCTATCAAGCTACCAACGGTATTTTTCACAGAACTAGACCAAAGAATTTCACAATTTGTATGGAAATACAAAAAACCTCGAATAGCCAAAGTAATCTTGAGAAAGAAGAATGGAACTGGAGGAATCAACCTGCCTGACTGAGGCTCTTCATTTTTTTGAACACCGCTCATGATCCTCCTAATTTTCAGAACATTTCATGCTCCTCATATTTTTGACCCCTTTTGAAGCTCTTCATATTTTTCACACCTTTTCATTCTCTTCATGTTTTTGATCACCGTTTCATGCTCCTCCTATTTTTCAGAAGGTTTCATGCTCCTCATATTTTTGACACCGTTTGAACCTCTTCATATTTTTCACACCTTTTCAGGCTCTTCATGTTTTTCAACACCGTTTCATGCTGCTTCTATTTTTCACACCGTTTCATGCTCTACATATTTTTCACACCTTTTGAAGCTCTTCATATTTTTCACACCTTTTCAGGCTCTTCATTTTTTTGAACACAGCTTCATGCTCCTCCTATTTTTCAGACCGTTTCATGCTCCTCATATTTTTGACACCTTTTGAAACTCTTCATATTTTTCACGCCTTTTCAGGCGCTTCATGTCTTTCAACACCGTTTCATGCTCCTCTTATTTTTCAGACTGATTCATGCTCATCTCATTTTTGACACATTTGAAGCTCTTCATATTTTTCACACGTTTTCAGGCTCTTCATGTTTTTCAACACCGCTTCATGCTCCTCCTATTTTTCAGACCGTTTCTTTCTCCTCATGTTTTTGACACCTTTTGAAGGTCTTCATATATTTCACACCTTTTCAGGCTCTTCTTTTTTTTCAACACCACTTCATGCTCCTCTTATTTTTCAGACCGTTTCATGCTCATCTCAATTTTGACACTTTTGAAGCTCTTCATATTTTTCACACCTTTTGAAGCTCTTCATATTTTTCACACGTTTTCAGGCTCTTCATGTTTTTCAAAACCGCTTCATCCTCCTCCTATTTTTCAGAACGTTTCATGCTCCTCATATTTTTCACACTTTTTGAAGCTCTTCATATTTTTCACACCTTTTCAGGCTCTTCATGTTTTTCAACACCGCTTCATGCTCCTGCTATTTTTCAGACCGTTTCATGCTCCTCATATTTTTGACACATTTTGAAGCTCTTCATATTTTTCACACCTTTTCAGACTCTTCATGTTTTTCAACACCGCTTCAGTCTCCTCCTATTTTTCAGACCGTTTCATGCTCCGCATATTTTTGACACCTTTTGAAGCTTTTCATATTTTTCACAATTTTTCAGGCTCTTCATGTTTTTGAACACCGCTTCATGCTCCTCCTATATTTCAGACCGTATCCTGCTCCTCATATTATTCACACCTATTGAAGCTCTTCATATTTTTCACACCTTTTAAGACTCTTCATGTTTTTGAACACCACTTCATGCTCCTCCTATTTTTCAGAGAGTTTCATGCTCCTCATGTATTTCACACCTTTTTAAGCTCTTCATATTTTTCACACCTTTTCAGGCTCTTCATGTTTTTCCACACCACTTCATGCTTCTCCCATTTCTCAGACCGTTTCATGCTCCTCATGAATTTCACACCTTTTGAAGCTCTTCATATTTTTCACACCTTTTCAGGCTTTTCATGTTTTTCCACACCACTTCATGCTTCTCATAGTTTTCAGACCGTTTCATGCTCCTCATGAATTTCACACCTTTTGAAGCTCTTCATATTTCTCACACCTTTTCAGGTTCTTCATATTTCTGATCAACGTTTCATTCTCCGCCTATCTTTCAGACCGTTTCATGCTCCTCATATTTTGACCCTGTTTGAAGCTCTTCATATTTTTCACACCTTTTCAGGCTCTTCATGTTTTTGAACACTGCTTCATGATCCTCCTATTTTTCAGAACATTTCATCCTCTTCATATTTTTGACACCTTTTGAAGCTCTTCATATTTTCACACCTTTCCAGGCTCTTCATGTTTTTGAACACTGATTCATGCTCCTCCTATTTTTCAGACCGTTTCATGCTCCCCATGTATTTCACACATTTTGAAGCTCTTCATATTTCTCACACCTTTTGAAGCTCTTCATATTTTTCACACGTTTTCAGGCTCTTCATGTTTTTCAACACCGCTTCATGCTCCTCTTATGTTTCAGAACGTTTAATCCTCCTCATGTATTTCACACCTTTTGAATCACTTCATATTTTTCACACCTTTTCAGGCTCTTCATGTTTTTGAACACCATTTCATGCTTCTCCTATGTTGCAGACCGTTTCATTCTCCTCATATTTTTGACACCTTTTGAAGCTCTTCATATTTTTCACAACTTTTGATGCTCTTCATATTTCTCACAGCTTTTCAGGCTCTTCATGTTTTTCAACACCACTCCATGCTCCTCCTATTTTTCACACCGTTTCGTTCTCCTCATATTTTTCACACCATTTGAAGCTCTTCATATATTTCACACCTTTTCAGGCACTTCATTTTTTTCAACACCACTTCATGCTCCTCCTGTTTTTCAGACCGTTTCATTCTCATCTCATTTTGACACCTTTTGAAGCTCTTCATATTTTTCACACCTTTTGAAGCTCTTCATATTTTTCACAAGTTTTCAGGCTCTTCATGTTTTTCAACACCGCTTCATGCTCCTCCTATTTTTCAGACCGTTTAATGCTCCTCATGTATTTCACACCGTTTGAAGTTCCTCATATTTTTCACAGCTTTTCAGGTTCTTCATATTTTTCAACACCGCGTCATGCTCCTCCTATTTTTCAGACCGTTTCATGCTCCTCATATTTTGGACATCTTTTGAAGCTCTTCATATTTTTCACACCTTTTCATGCTCTTCATGTTTTTGATCACCGTTTCATTCTCCTCCTGTTTTTCAGAACGTTTCATGCTCCTCATATTTTTGACACCGTTTGAACCTCTTCATATTTTTCACACCTTTTCAGGCTCTTCATGTTTTTCAACACCGTTTCATGCTGCTTCTATTTTTCACACCGTTTCATGCTCTACATTTTTTTCACACCTTTTGAAGCTCTTCATATTTTTCACACCTTTTCAGGCTCTTCATTTTTTTGAACACAGCTTCATGCTCCTCCTATTTTTCAGACCGTTTCATGCTCCTCATATTTTTGACAACTTTTGAAACTCTTCATATTTTTCACGCCTTTTCAGGCGCTTCATGTCTTTCAACACCGTTTCATGCTCCTTTTATTTTTCAGACCGATTCATGCTCATCTCATTTTTGACACATTTGAAGCTCTTCATATTTTTCACACGTTTTCAGGCTCTTCATGTTTTTCAACACCGCTTCATGCTCCTCCTATTTTTCAGACCGTTTCTTTCTCCTCATGTTTTTGACACCTTTTGAAGGTCTTCATGTATTTCACACCTTTTCAGGCTCTTCTATTTTTTCAACACCACTTCATGCTCCTCTTATTTTTCAGACCGTTTCATGCTCATCTCAATTTTAACACTTTTGAAGCTCTTCATATTTTTCACACCTTTTGAAGCTCTTCATATTTTTCACACGTTTTCAGGCTCTTCATGTTTTTCAACACCGCTTCATCCTCCTCCTATTTTTCAGAACGTTTCATGCTCCTCATCTTTTTCACACTTTTTGAAGCTCTTCATATTTTTCACACCTTTTCAGGCTCTTCATGTTTTTCAACACCGCTTCATGCTCCTGCTATTTTTCAGACCGTTTCATGCTCCTCATATTTTTGACACATTTTGAAGCTCTTCATATTTTTCACACCTTTTCAGACTCTTCATGTTTTTAAACACCGCTTCAGTCTCCTCCTATTTTTCAGACCTTTTCATGCTCCGCATATTTTTGCCACCTTTTGAAGCTTTTCATATTTTTCACACCTTTTCTGGCTGTTCAAGTTTTTCAACACCACTTCATGCTCCGCCTTTTTTGCAGACCGTTTCATGCTCCTCATATTTTTGACACCTTTTGAAGCTGTTCATATTTTTCACACGTTTTCATGCTCTTCATGTTTTTCAACACCGCTTCATGCTCCTGCTATTTTTCAGACCGTTTCATGCTCATCTCATTTTTGACACCTTTTCAAGCTTTCATATTTTTCACAATTTTTCAGGCTCTTCATGTTTTTGAACACCGCTTCATGCTCCTCCTATTTTTCAGACCGTATCCTGCTCCTCATATTATTCACACCTATTGAAGCTCTTCATATTTTTCACACCTTTTAAAACTCTTCATGTTTTTGAACACCACTTCATGCTCCTCCTATTTTTCAGAGAGTTTCATGCTCCTCATGTATTTCACACCTTTTTAAGCTCTTCATATTTTTCACACCTTTTCAGGCTCTTCATGTTGTTCCACACCACTTCATGCTTCGACCATTTTTCAGACCGTTTTATGCTCCTCATGAATTTCACACCTTTTGAAGCTCTTCATGTTTTTCACACCTTTTCAGGCTCTTCATATTTCTGGTCACCATTTCATTCTCCGCCTATCTTTCAGACCGTTTCATGCTCCTCATATTTTGACCCCTTTTGAAGCTCTTCATATTTTTCACACCTTTTCAGGCTCTTCATGTTTTTGAACACCACTCATGATCCTCCTAATTTTCAGAACGTTTCATGCTCCTCATATTTTTGACCCCTTTTGAAGCTCTTCATATTTTTCACACCTTTTCAGGTTCTTCATGTTTTTGATCACCATTTCATGCTCCTCCTATTTTTCAGAACGTTTCATGCTCCTCATATTTTTGACACCTTTTGAACCTCTTCATATTTTTCACACCTTTTCAGGCTCTTCAAGTTTTTCAACACCGTTTCATGCTGCTTCTATTTTTCACACCGTTTCATGCTCTCCATATTTTTCACACCTTTTGAAGCTCTTCATATTTTACCCACCTTTTCAGGCTCTTCATGTTTTTGAACACAGCTTCATGCTCCTCCTATTTTTCAGACCGTTTCATGCTCCTCATATTTTTGACACCTTTTGAAACTCTTCATATTTTTGACGCCTTTTCAGGCTCTTCATGTCTTTCAACACCGTTTCATGATCCTCCTATTTTTCAGACCGTTTCATGCTCCTCATATTTTTGACACCTGTTGAAGCTTTTCATATTTTTCACAACTTTTTAGGCTCTTCATGTTTTTGAACACCACTTCATGCTCCTCCTATTTTTCAGAGAGTTTCATGCTCCTATTGTATTTCACACCTTTTGAAGCTGTTTATATTTTTCACACCTTTTCAGGCTCTTCATGTTTTTCAACATCGCTTCATGCTCCTCCTATTTTTCAGACCGTTTCATGCTCCTCATGTTTTTGACACCTTTTGAAGTTCTTAATATATTTCACACCTTTTCAGGCTCTTCATGTTTTTCAACACCGCTTCATGCTCCTAATATTTTTCAGGCGTTTCTTGCACCTCATATATTTCACACCTTTTGAAGCTCTTCATATTTTTCTCACCTTTTCAGGCTCTTCATGATTTTCAACACCGCTTCATGCTCCTCCTATTTTTCAGACCGTTTCATGCTCATCTCATTTTTGACACCTTTTGAAGCTCTTCATATTTGTCACACATTTGAAGCTCTTCATATTTTTCATATTTTTGAAGCTCTTCATATTTTCACACGTTTTCAGACTCTTCATGTTTTTCAACACCGTTTCATGCTCCTGCTATTGTTCAGACCGTTTTATGCTCCTCATATTTTTGACACCTTTTTAAGCTCTTCATATTTTTCACACCTTTTCAGGCTCTTCATGTTTTTGAACACCACTTCATTCTCCTCCTATTTTTCAGACCGTTTCTTGCTCGTCATATTTTTGACACATTTTGAAGCTCTTCATATTTTTCACACCTATTCAGGCTCTTCATGTTTTGAACACCGCTTCATGCTCCTCCTATTTTTCAGACCGTTTCATGCTCCTCATGTATTTCACACCGTTTGAAGCTCTTCATATTTTTCACACCTTTTCAGGCTCTTCATGTTTTTGAATACCGCTTCATGCTCCTCCTATTTTTCAGTCCGTGTCATGCTGCTCATATTTTTGACACCTTTAGAAGCTCTTCATATTTTTCACACCTTTTCAGGCTCGTCATGTTTTTCAACACCTTTTCATGCTCCTCCTATTTTTCAGACCGTTTCATGCTCCTCATATTTTTGAAACCTTTAAAAACTCTTCATATTTTTTACACCTTTTCAGGCTCTTCATGTTTTTCAACACCGCTTCATGCTCCACCTATTTTTCACGCCGTTTCATGCTCCTCATATTTTTGACAGATTTAGAAGCACTTCATATTATTCACACCTTTTCAGGCTCTTCATGTTTTTGAACACCGCTTCAAGCTACTCCTATTTTTCAGGTCGTTTCATGCTCATCTCATTTTGACACCTTTTGAAGCTCTTCATATTTTTCACACCTTTTGAAGCTCTTCATATTTTTCACATCTTTTGAAGCTTTTCATATTTTTCACACCTTTTCAGGCTCTTCATGATTTTCAACACTGCTTCATGCTCCTCCTATTTTTCAGACAGTTTCATGCTCATCTCATTTTTGACACCTTTTGAAGCTCTTCATATTTTTCACACCTTTTGAAGCGCTGCATATTTTTCATATTTTTGAAGCTCTTCATATTTTCACACTTTTCAGACACTTCATGTTTTTCAACACCGCTTCATGCTCCTGCTATTTTTCAGATCGTTTCATGCTCCTCATGTATCTCACACCTTTTGAAGCTCTTCATATATTTCACACCTTTTCAGGGTTTTCATTTTTTTCAACACCACTTCATGCTCCTCCTATTTTTCAGACCTTTTCATGCTCATCTCTTTTTGAACCCCTTTTGAAGCTCTTCATATTTTTCACACCTTTTCAGTCTCATGATGATTTTCAACACGTCTTCATTCTCCTCCTATTTTTCAGACCGTTTCATGCTCATCTCATTTTGACACATTTAGAAACTCTTCATATTTTTCACACCTTTTCAGGCTCTTCATGTTTTTTAACACCGCTTCATGCTCCTCCTATTTTTCAGACCGTTTCATTCTCCTCATATTTTTGACACCTTTTCAAGCTCTTCATATATTTCACACCTTTTCAGGCTCTTCATGTTTTTCAACACCGCTTCATCCTCCTCCTATTTTTCAGAACGTTTCATGCTCCTCATATTTTTGACACCTTTTGAAGCTCTTCATATTTTTCACACCTTTTGAAGCTCTTCATATTTTTCACAACTTTTCAGGCTCTTCATGTTTTTGAACACCGCTTCATGCTCCTCCTGTTTTTCAGACCGTTTCATGCTCCTCATATTTTTCACAACTTTTGAAGCTCTTCATATTTCTGACACCTTTTGAAGCTCTTCATATTTTTCACACCTGTTGAAGCTGTTCATATTTTTCACATTTTTGAATCTCTTCATATTTTTCACACGGTTTCAGGCTCTTCATGTTGTTCAATACTGCTTCATGCTCCTGCTATTTTTCAGACCGTTTCATACTCCTCATATGTTTGACACGTTTTGAGGCTCTTCATATTTTTCAAACCTTTTCAGGCTCTTCATGTTTTTGAACACCGCTTCATACTCCTCCTATTTTTCAGACCGTTTCATTCTCCTCATGTATTTCACAGCTTTTGAATCTCTTCATATTTTGCACACCTTTTCATGCTCTTCATGTTTTTCACAAACACTTCGTGCACCTGCTATTTTTCAGACCGTTTCATGCACTTCTCTTTGTTTACACCTTTTGAAGCTCTTCATATTTTTCACAACTTTTCAGTCTCACCATGTTTTTCAACACCACTTCCTGCTTCTCTTATTTTTCAGAAGGTTTCATGCTCATCTCATTTTTGACACCTTTGAAGCTCTTCATATTTTTCACACCTTTTGAAATCTTCATATTTTTCACAGGTTTTCAGGCTCTTCATGTTTTTCAACACCGTTTCATTCTGCTTCTATTTTTCAGACCGTTACATGCTTCTCATATTTTTCACACTTTTTGAAGCTCTTCATATTTTTCACACCTTTTCAGGCTCTTCATGTTTTTGAACACAGCTTCATGCTCTTCCTATTTTTCAGACCGTTCCATGCTCCTCATATTTGTGACACCATTTGAAGCTCTTCATATACTTCACACCTTTTCAGGCTCTTCATGTTTTTGAACACCGCTTCATGCTCCTCCCATTTTTCAGACCGTATCATGCTCCTCATATTTTTCACACCTTTTGAAGCTCTTCATATTTTTCAAACCTTTTCATGCTCTTCATATTTTTGAACACGACTTCATGCTCCTCCTATTTTTCAGACCGTATCATGCTCCTCATATTTTTCACACATTTTGAAGCTCTTCATATTTTTCACACCTTTTCAGGCTCTTCATTTTTTTCAACACTACTTGTTGCTCCTCCTATTTTTTAGACCGTTTCATGCTCATCTAATTTTAGACACTTTTGAAGCTCTTCCTATTTTTTACACCTTTTGAAGCTCTTCATATTTTTCACATTTTTGAAGCTCTTCATATTTTTCACACGATTTCAGACACTTCATGTTTTTCAACACTGCTTCATGCTCCTGCTATTTATCATACCGTTTCATCCTCCTCATATTTTTGACATGTTTTGAGGCTCTTCATATTTTTCACATTTTTTCAGGCTCTTCATGTTTTTGAACTACGCTTCATGCTCCTCCTATTTTTTCAACCGTATCATGCTCCTCATATTTTTCACACCTTTTGAAGCTCTTCATATTTTTCTCACCTTTTCAGGCTCTTCATGATTTTCAACACCGCTTCATGCTCCTCCTATTTTTCAGACCGTTTCATGCTCATCTCATTTTTGACACCTTTTGAAGCTCTTCATATTTGTCACACATTTGAAGCTCTTCATATTTTTCATATTTTTGAAGCTCTTCATATTTTCACACGTTTTCAGACTCTTCATGTTTTTCAACACCGTTTCATGCTCCTGCTATTGTTCAGACCGTTTTATGCTCCTCATATTTTTGACACCTTTTTAAGCTCTTCATATTTTTCACACCTTTTCAGGCTCTTCATGTTTTTGAACACCACTTCATTCTCCTCCTATTTTTCAGACCGTTTCTTGCTCGTCATATTTTTGACACCTTTTGAAGCTCTTCATATTTTTCACACCTATTCAGGCTCTTCATGTTTTTGAACACCACTTGATGCTTCTTCTATTTTTCAGACCGTTTCATACTTCTCATATATTTGAAACCTTTTGAAGCTCTTCATATTTTTCACAACTTTTCAGGCTCTTCATGTTTTGAACACCGCTTCATGCTCCTCCTATTTTTCAGACCGTTTCATGCTCCTCATGTATTTCACACCGTTTGAAGCTCTTCATATTTTTCACACCTTTTCAGGCTCTTCATGTTTTTGATCACCGTTTCATCCTCCGCCTATTTTTAGGACCATTTCATGCTCCTCATATTTTTGAAACCTTTTAAAGCACTTCATATTTTTCACACCTTTTCAGGCTCTTCATGTTTTTGAATACCGCTTCATGCTCCTCCTATTTTTCAGTCGGTGTCATGCTGCTCATATTTTTGACCCCTTTAGAAGCTCTTCATATTTTTCACACCTTTTCAGGCTCTTCATGTTTTTCAACACCTTTTCATGCTCCTCCTATTTTTCAGACCGTTTCATGCTCCTCATATTTTTGAAACCTTTAAAAACTCTTCATATTTTTTACACCTTTTCAGGCTCTTCATGTTTTCAACACCGCTTCATGCTCCACCTATTTTTCACGCCGTTTCATGCTCCTGATATTTTTGACACATTTAGAAGCACTTCATATTATTCACACCTTTTCAGGCTCTTCATGTTTTTGAACACCGCTTCAAGCTACTCCTATTTTTCAGGTCGTTTCATGCTCATCTCATTTTGACACCTTTTGAAGCTCTTCATATTTTTCACACCTTTTGAAGCTCGTCATATTTTTCACATCTTTTGAAGCTTTTCATATTTTTCACACCTTTTCAGGCTCTTCATGATTTTCAACACTGCTTCATGCTCCTCCTATTTTTCAGACAGTTTCATGCTCATCTCATTTTTGACACATTTTGAAGCTCTTCATATTTTTCACTCCTTTTGAAGCGCTTCATATATTTCATATTTTTGAAGCTCTTCATATTTTCACACTTTTCAGACACTTCATGTTTTTCAACACCGCTTCATGCTCCTGCTATTTTTCAGATCGTTTCATGCTCCTCATGTATCTCACACCTTTTGAAGCTCTTCATATATTTCACACCTTTTCAGGGTTTCCATTTTTTTCAACACCACTTCATGCTCCTCCTATTTTTCAGACCTTTTCATGCTCATCTCTTTTTGACACCTTTTGAAGCTCTTCATATTTTTCACACCTTTTCAGTCTCTTGATGATTTTCAACACCTCTTCATTCTCCTCCTATTTTTCAGACCGTTTCATGCTCATCTCATTTTGACACATTTAGAAACTCTTCATATTTTTCACACCTTTTCAGGCTCTTCATGTTTTTTAACACCGCTTCATGCTCCTCCTATTTTTCAGACCGTTTCATTCTCCTCATATTTTTGACACCTTTTCAAGCTCTTCATATATTTCACACCTTTTCAGGCTCTTCATGTTTTTCAACACCGCTTCATCCTCCTCCTATTTTTCAGAACGTTTCATGCTCCTCATATTTTTGACACCTTTTGAAGCTCTTCATATTTTTCACACCTTTTGAAGCTCTTCATATTTTTCACACCTTTTCAGGCTCTTCATGTTTTTGAACAACGCTTCATGCTCCTCCTATTTTTCAGACCCTTTCATGCTAATCTAGTTTTTGACACCTTTTGAAGCTCTTCATATTTTTCTCACCTTTTGAAGCTCTTCATATTTTTCACACCTTTTCAGGCTCTTCATGTTTTTGAACACCGCTTCATGCTCCTCCTGTTTTTCAGACCGTTTCATGCTCCTCATATTTTTCACAACTTTTGAAGCTCTTCATATTTTTGACACCTTTTGAAGCTCTTCATATTTTTCACACCTGTTGAAGCTGTTCATATTTTTCACATTTTTGAAGCTCTTCATATTTTTCACACGTTTTCAGGCTCTTCATGTTGTTCAACACCGCTTCATGCTCCTGCTATTTTTCAGACCGTTTCATACTCCTCATATGTTTGACACGTTTTGAGGCTCTTCATATTTTTCAAACCTTTTCAGGCTCTTCATGTTTTTGAACACCGCTTCATACTCTTCCTATTTTTCAGACCGTTTCATGCTCCTCATGTATTTCACAGCTTTTGAATCTCTTCATATTTTGCACACCTTTTCATGCTCTTCATGTTTTTCACAAACACTTCGTGCACCTGCTATTTTTCAGTTCGTTTCATGCACTTCTCATTGTTTACACCTTTTGAAGCTCTTCATATTTTTCACAACTTTTCAGTCTCACCATGTTTTTCAACACCACTTCATGCTTCTCTTATTTTTCAGAAGGTTTCATGCTCATCTCATTTTTGACACCTTTGACGCTCTTCATATTTTTCACACCTTTTGAAATCTTCTTATTTTTCACAGGTTTTCAGGCTCTTCATGTTTTTCAACACCGTTTCATTCTGCTTCTATTTTTCAGACCGTTACATGCTCCTCATATTTTTCACACCTTTTGAAGGTCTTCATATTTTTCACACCTTTTCAGGCTCTTCATGTTTTTGAACAACACTTCATGCTCCTCCTATTTTTCAGACCCTTTCATGCTAATCTAGTTTTTGACATCTTTTGAAGCTCTTCATATTTTTCTCACCTTTTGAAGCTCTTCATATTTTTCACACCTTTTCAGGCTCTTCATGTTTTTGAACACCGCTTCATGCTCCTCCTGTTTTTCAGACCGTTTCATGCTCCTCATATTTTTCACAACTTTTGAAGCTCTTCATATTTCTGACACCTTTTGAAGCTCTTCATATTTTTCACACCTGTTGAAGCTGTTCATATTTTTCACATTTTTGAAGCTCTTCATATTTTTCACACGTTTTCAGGCTCTTCATGTTGTTCAACACTGCTTCATGCTCCTGCTATTTTTCAGACCGTTTCATACTCGTCATATGTTTGACACGTTTTGAGGCTCTTCATATTTTTCAAACCTTTTCAGGCTCTTCTTGTTTTTGAACACCGCTTCATACTCCTCCTATTTTTCAGACCGTTTCATGCTGCTCATGTATTTCACAGATTTTGAATCTCTTCATATTTTGCACACCTTTTCATGCTCTTCATGTTTTTCACAAACACTTCGTGCACCTGCTATTTTTCAGACCGTTTCATGCACTTCTCATTGTTTACACCTTTTGAAGCTCTTCATATTTTTCACAACTTTTCAGTCTCACCATGTTTTTCAACACCACTTCCTGCTTCTCTTATTTTTCAGAAGGTTTCATGCTCATCTCATTTTTGACACCTTTGAAGCTCTTCATATTTTTCACACCTTTTGAAATCTTCATATTTTTCACAGGTTTTCAGGCTCTTCATGTTTTTCAACACCGTTTCATTCTGCTTCTATTTTTCAGACCGTTACATGCTTCTCATATTTTTCACACTTTTTGAAGCTCTTCATATTTTTCACACCTTTTCAGGCTCTTCATGTTTTTGAACACAGCTTCATGCTCTTCCTATTTTTCAGACCGTTCCATGCTCCTCATATTTGTGACACCATTTGAAGCTCTTCATATACTTCACACTTTTTCAGGCTCTTCATGTTTTTGAACACCGCTTCATGCTCCTCCCATTTTTCAGACCGTATCATGCTCCTCATATTTTTCACACCTTTTGAAGCTCTTCATATTTTTCAAACCTTTTCATGCTCTTCATATTTTTGAACACGACTTCATGCTCCTCCTATTTTCAGACCGTATCATGCTCCTCATATTTTTCACACATTTTGAAGCTCTTCATATTTTTCACACCTTTTCAGGCTCTTCATTTTTTTCAACACTACTTGTTGCTCCTCCTATTTTTTAGACCGTTTAATGCTCATCTAATTTTAGACACTTTTGAAGCTCTTCCTATTTTTTACACCTTTTGAAGCTCTTCATATTTTTCACATTTTTGAAGCTCTTCATATTTTTCACACGATTTCAGACACTTCATGTTTTTCAACACTCCTTCATGCTCCTGCTATTTATCATACCGTTTCATCCTCCTCATATTTTTGACATGTTTTGAGGCTCTTCATATTTTTCACATTTTTTCAGGCTCTTCATGTTTTTGAACTACGCTTCATGCTCCTCCTATTTTTTCGACCGTATCATGCTCCTCATATTTTTCACACCTTTTGAAGCTCTTCATATTTTTCTCACCTTTTCAGGCTCTTCATGATTTTCAACACCGCTTCATGCTCCTCCTATTTTTCAGACCGTTTCATGCTCATCTCATTTTTGACACCTTTTGAAGCTCTTCATATTTGTCACACATTTGAAGCTCTTCATATTTTTCATATTTTTGAAGCTCTTCATATTTTCACACGTTTTCAGACTCTTCATGTTTTTCAACACCGTTTCATGCTCCTGCTATTGTTCAGACCGTTTTATGCTCCTCATATTTTTGACACCTTTTTAAGCTCTTCATATTTTTCACACCTTTTCAGGCTCTTCATGTTTTTGAACACCACTTCATTCTCCTCCTATTTTTCAGACCGTTTCTTGCTCGTCATATTTTTGACACCTTTTGAAGCTCTTCATATTTTTCACACCTATTCAGGCTCTTCATGTTTTTGAACACCACTTGATGCTTCTTCTATTTTTCAGACCGTTTCATACTTCTCATATATTTGAAACCTTTTGAAGCTCTTCATATTTTTCACAACTTTTCAGGCTCTTCATGTTTTGAACACCGCTTCATGCTCCTCCTATTTTTCAGACCGTTTCATGCTCCTCATGTATTTCACACCGTTTGAAGCTCTTCATATTTTTCACACCTTTTCAGGCTCTTCATGTTTTTGATCACCGTTTCATCCTCCGCCTATTTTTCAGACCATTTCATGCTCCTCATATTTTTGAAACCTTTTTAAGCACTTCATATTTTTCACACCTTTTCAGGCTCTTCATGTTTTTGAATACCGCTTCATGCTCCTCCTATTTTTCAGTCGGTGTCATGCTGCTCATATTTTTGACCCCTTTAGAAGCTCTTCATATTTTTCACACCTTTTCAGGCTCTTCATGTTTTTCAACACCTTTTCATGCTCCTCCTATTTTTCAGACCGTTTCATGCTCCTCATATTTTTGAAACCTTTAAAAACTCTTCATATTTTTTACACCTTTTCAGGCTCTTCATGTTTTTCAACACCGCTTCATGCTCCACCTATTTTTCACGCCGTTTCATGCTCCTCATATTTTTGACACATTTAGAAGCACTTCATATTATTCACACCTTTTCAGGCTCTTCATGTTTTTGAACACCGCTTCAAGCTACTCCTATTTTTCAGGTCGTTTCATGCTCATCTCATTTTGACACCTTTTGAAGCTCTTCATATTTTTCACACCTTTTGAAGCTCGTCATATTTTTCACATCTTTTGAAGCTTTTCATATTTTTCACACCTTTTCAGGCTCTTCATGATTTTCAACACTGCTTCATGCTCCTCCTATTTTTCAGACAGTTTCATGCTCATCTCATTTTTGACACCCTTTGAAGCTCTTCATATTTTTCACTCCTTTTGAAGCGCTTCATATATTTCATATTTTTGAAGCTCTTCATATTTTCACACTTTTCAGACACTTCATGTTTTTCAACACCGCTTCATGCTCCTGCTATTTTTCAGATCGTTTCATGCTCCTCATGTATCTCACACCTTTTGAAGCTCTTCATATATTTCACACCTTTTCAGGGTTTCCATTTTTTTCAACACCACTTCATGCTCCTCCTATTTTTCAGACCTTTTCATGCTCATCTCTTTTTGACACCTTTTGAAGCTCTTCATATTTTTCACACCTTTTCAGTCTCTTGATGATTTTCAACACCTCTTCATTCTCCTCCTATTTTTCAGACCGTTTCATGCTCATCTCATTTTGACACATTTAGAAACTCTTCATATTTTTCACACCTTTTCAGGCTCTTCATGTTTTTTAACACCGCTTCATGCTCCTCCTATTTTTCAGACCGTTTCATTCTCCTCATATTTTTGACACCTTTTCAAGCTCTTCATATATTTCACACCTTTTCAGGCTCTTCATGTTTTTCAACACCGCTTCATCCTCCTCCTATTTTTCAGAACGTTTCATGCTCCTCATATTTTTGACACCTTTTGAAGCTCTTCATATTTTTCACACCTTTTGAAGCTCTTCATATTTTTCACACCTTTTCAGGCTCTTCATGTTTTTGAACAACGCTTCATGCTCCTCCTATTTTTCAGACCCTTTCATGCTAATCTAGTTTTTGACACCTTTTGAAGCTCTTCATATTTTTCTCACCTTTTGAAGCTCTTCATATTTTTCACACCTTTTCAGGCTCTTCATGTTTTTGAACACCGCTTCATGCTCCTCCTGTTTTTCAGACCGTTTCATGCTCCTCATATTTTTCACAACTTTTGAAGCTCTTCATATTTTTGACACCTTTTGAAGCTCTTCATATTTTTCACACCTGTTGAAGCTGTTCATATTTTTCACATTTTTGAAGCTCTTCTTATTTTTCACACGTTTTCAGGCTCTTCATGTTGTTCAACACCGCTTCATGCTCCTGCTATTTTTCAGACCGTTTCATACTCCTCATATGTTTGACACGTTTTGAGGCTCTTCATATTTTTCAAACCTTTTCAGGCTCTTCATGTTTTTGAACACCGCTTCATACTCTTCCTATTTTTCAGACCGTTTCATGCTCCTCATGTATTTCACAGCTTTTGAATCTCTTCATATTTTGCACACCTTTTCATGCTCTTCATGTTTTTCACAAACACTTCGTGCACCTGCTATTTTTCAGTTCGTTTCATGCACTTCTCATTGTTTACACCTTTTGAAGCTCTTCATATTTTTCACAACTTTTCAGTCTCACCATGTTTTTCAACACCACTTCATGCTTCTCTTATTTTTCAGAAGGTTTCATGCTCATCTCATTTTTGACACCTTTGACGCTCTTCATATTTTTCACACCTTTTGAAATCTTCTTATTTTTCACAGGTTTTCAGGCTCTTCATGTTTTTCAACACCGTTTCATTCTGCTTCTATTTTTCAGACCGTTACATGCTCCTCATATTTTTCACACCTTTTGAAGCTCTTCATATTTTTCACACCTTTTCAGGCTCTTCATGTTTTTGAACAACACTTCATGCTCCTCCTATTTTTCAGACCCTTTCATGCTAATCTAGTTTTTGACACCTTTTGAAGCTCTTCATATTTTTCTCACCTTTTGAAGCTCTTCATATTTTTCACACCTTTTCAGGCTCTTCATGTTTTTGAACACCGCTTCATGCTCCTCCTGTTTTTCAGACCGTTTCATGCTCCTCATATTTTTCACAACTTTTGAAGCTCTTCATATTTCTGACACCTTTTGAAGCTCTTCATATTTTTCACACCTGTTGAAGCTGTTCATATTTTTCACATTTTTGAAGCTCTTCATATTTTTCACACGTTTTCAGGCTCTTCATGTTGTTCAACACTGCTTCATGCTCCTGCTATTTTTCAGACCGTATCATACTCGTCATATGTTTGACACGTTTTGAGGCTCTTCATATTTTTCAAACCTTTTCAGGCTCTTCTTGTTTTTGAACACCGCTTCATACTCCTCCTTTTTTTCAGACCGTTTCATGCTGCTCATGTATTTCACAGCTTTTGAATCTCTTCATATTTTGCACACCTTTTCATGCTCTTCATGTTTTTCACAAACACTTCGTGCACCTGCTATTTTTCAGACCGTTTCATGCACTTCTCATTGTTTACACCTTTTGAAGCTCTTCATATTTTTCACAACTTTTCAGTCTCACCATGTTTTTCAACACCACTTCCTGCTTCTCTTGTTTTTCAGAAGGTTTCATGCTCATCTCATTTTTGACACCTTTGAAGCTCTTCATATTTTTCACACCTTTTGAAATCTTCATATTTTTCACAGGTTTTCAGGCTCTTCATGTTTTTCAACACCGTTTCATTCTGCTTCTATTTTTCAGACCGTTACATGCTTCTCATATTTTTCACACTTTTTGAAGCTCTTCATATTTTTCACACCTTTTCAGGCTCTTCATGTTTTTGAACACAGCTTCATGCTCTTCCTATTTTTCAGACCGTTCCATGCTCCTCATATTTGTGACACCATTTGAAGCTCTTCATATACTTCACACTTTTTCAGGCTCTTCATGTTTTTGAACACCGCTTCATGCTCCTCCCATTTTTCAGACCGTATCATGCTCCTCATATTTTTCACACCTTTTGAAGCTCTTCATATTTTTCAAACCTTTTCATGCTCTTCATATTTTTGAACACGACTTCATGCTCCTCCTATTTTCAGACCGTATCATGCTCCTCATATTTTTCACACATTTTGAAGCTCTTCATATTTTTCACACCTTTTCAGGCTCTTCATTTTTTTCAACACTACTTGTTGCTCCTCCTATTTTTTAGACCGTTTCATGCTCATCTAATTTTAGACACTTTTGAAGCTCTTCCTATTTTTTACACCTTTTGAAGCTCTTCATATTTTTCACATTTTTGAAGCTCTTCATATTTTTCACACGATTTCAGACACTTCATGTTTTTCAACACTCCTTCATGCTCCTGCTATTTATCATACCGTTTCATCCTCCTCATATTTTTGACATGTTTTGAGGCTCTTCATATTTTTCACATTTTTTCAGGCTCTTCATGTTTTTGAACTACGCTTCATGCTCCTCCTATTTTTTCGACCGTATCATGCTCCTCATATTTTTCACACCTTTTGAAGCTCTTCATATTTTTCTCACCTTTTCAGGCTCTTCATGATTTTCAACACCGCTTCATGCTCCTCCTATTTTTCAGACCGTTTCATGCTCATCTCATTTTTGACACCTTTTGAAGCTCTTCATATTTGTCACACATTTGAAGCTCTTCATATTTTTCATATTTTTGAAGCTCTTCATATTTTCACACGTTTTCAGACTCTTCATGTTTTTCAACACCGTTTCATGCTCCTGCTATTGTTCAGACCGTTTTATGCTCCTCATATTTTTGACACCTTTTTAAGCTCTTCATATTTTTCACACCTTTTCAGGCTCTTCATGTTTTTGAACACCACTTCATTCTCCTCCTATTTTTCAGACCGTTTCTTGCTCGTCATATTTTTGACACCTTTTGAAGCTCTTCATATTTTTCACACCTATTCAGGCTCTTCATGTTTTTGAACACCACTTGATGCTTCTTCTATTTTTCAGACCGTTTCATACTTCTCATATATTTGAAACCTTTTGAAGCTCTTCATATTTTTCACAACTTTTCAGGCTCTTCATGTTTTGAACACCGCTTCATGCTCCTCCTATTTTTCAGACCGTTTCATGCTCCTCATGTATTTCACACCGTTTGAAGCTCTTCATATTTTTCACACCTTTTCAGGCTCTTCATGTTTTTGATCACCGTTTCATCCTCCGCCTATTTTTCAGACCATTTCATGCTCCTCATATTTTTGAAACCTTTTTAAGCACTTCATATTTTTCACACCTTTTCAGGCTCTTCATGTTTTTGAATACCGCTTCATGCTCCTCCTATTTTTCAGTCGGTGTCATGCTGCTCATATTTTTGACCCCTTTAGAAGCTCTTCATATTTTTCACACCTTTTCAGGCTCTTCATGTTTTTCAACACCTTTTCATGCTCCTCCTATTTTTCAGACCGTTTCATGCTCCTCATATTTTTGAAACCTTTAAAAACTCTTCATATTTTTTACACCTTTTCAGGCTCTTCATGTTTTTCAACACCGCTTCATGCTCCACCTATTTTTCACGCCGTTTCATGCTCCTCATATTTTTGACACATTTAGAAGCACTTCATATTATTCACACCTTTTCAGGCTCTTCATGTTTTTGAACACCGCTTCAAGCTACTCCTATTTTTCAGGTCGTTTCATGCTCATCTCATTTTGACACCTTTTGAAGCTCTTCATATTTTTCACACCTTTTGAAGCTCGTCATATTTTTCACATCTTTTGAAGCTTTTCATATTTTTCACACCTTTTCAGGCTCTTCATGATTTTCAACACTGCTTCATGCTCCTCCTATTTTTCAGACAGTTTCATGCTCATCTCATTTTTGACACCTTTTGAAGCTCTTCATATTTTTCACACCTTTTGAAGCGCTTCATATATTTCATATTTTTGAAGCTCTTCATATTTTCACACTTTTCAGACACTTCATGTTTTTCAACACCGCTTCATGCTCCTGCTATTTTTCAGATCGTTTCATGCTCCTCATGTATCTCACACCTTTTGAAGCTCTTCATATATTTCACACCTTTTCAGGGTTTTCATTTTTTTCAACACCACTTCATGCTCCTCCTATTTTTCAGACCTTTTCATGCTCATCTCTTTTTGACACCTTTTGAAGCTCTTCATATTTTTCACACCTTTTCAGTCTCTTGATGATTTTCAACACCTCTTCATTCTCCTCCTATTTTTCAGACCGTTTCATGCTCATCTCATTTTGACACATTTAGAAACTCTTCATATTTTTCACACCTTTTCAGGCTCTTCATGTTTTTTAACACCGCTTCATGCTCCTCCTATTTTTCAGACCGTTTCATTCTCCTCATATTTTTGACACCTTTTCAAGCTCTTCATATATTTCACACCTTTTCAGGCTCTTCATGTTTTTCAACACCGCTTCATCCTCCTCCTATTTTTCAGAACGTTTCATGCTCCTCATATTTTTGACACCTTTTGAAGCTCTTCATATTTTTCACACCTTTTGAAGCTCTTCATATTTTTCACACCTTTTCAGGCTCTTCATGTTTTTGAACAACGCTTCATGCTCCTCCTATTTTTCAGACCCTTTCATGCTAATCTAGTTTTTGACACCTTTTGAAGCTCTTCATATTTTTCTCACCTTTTGAAGCTCTTCATATTTTTCACACCTTTTCAGGCTCTTCATGTTTTTGAACACCGCTTCATGCTCCTCCTGTTTTTCAGACCGTTTCATGCTCCTCATATTTTTCACAACTTTTGAAGCTCTTCATATTTTTGACACCTTTTGAAGCTCTTCATATTTTTCACACCTGTTGAAGCTGTTCATATTTTTCACATTTTTGAAGCTCTTCATATTTTTCACACGTTTTCAGGCTCTTCATGTTGTTCAACACCGCTTCATGCTCCTGCTATTTTTCAGACCGTTTCATACTCCTCATATGTTTGACACGTTTTGAGGCTCTTCATATTTTTCAAACCTTTTCAGGCTCTTCATGTTTTTGAACACCGCTTCATACTCTTCCTATTTTTCAGACCGTTTCATGCTCCTCATGTATTTCACAGCTTTTGAATCTCTTCATATTTTGCACACCTTTTCATGCTCTTCATGTTTTTCACAAACACTTCGTGCACCTGCTATTTTTCAGTTCGTTTCATGCACTTCTCATTGTTTACACCTTTTGAAGCTCTTCATATTTTTCACAACTTTTCAGTCTCACCATGTTTTTCAACACCACTTCATGCTTCTCTTATTTTTCAGAAGGTTTCATGCTCATCTCATTTTTGACACCTTTGACGCTCTTCATATTTTTCACACCTTTTGAAATCTTCTTATTTTTCACAGGTTCAGTCTCTTCATGTTTTTCAACACCGTGTCATTCTGCTTCTATTTTTCAGACCGTTACATGCTCCTCATATTTTTCACACCTTTTGAAGCTCTTCATATTTTTCACACCTTTTCAGGCTCTTCATGTTTTTGAACACAGCTTCATGCTCTTCCTATTTTTCAGACCGTTCCATGCTCCTCATATTTGTGACACCATTTGAAGCTCTTCATATACTTCACACCTTTTCAGGCTCTTCATGTTTTTGAACACCGCTTCATGCTCCTCCCATTTTTCAGACTGTATCATGCTCCTCATATTTTTCACACCTTTTGAAGCTCTTCATATTTTTCAAACCTTTTCATGCTCTTCATATTTTTGAACACGACTTCATGCTCCTCCTATTTTTCAGACCGTATCATGCTCCTCATATTTTTCACACATTTTGAAGCTCTTCATATTTTTCACACCTTTTCAGGCTCTTCATTTTTTTCAACACTACTTGTTGCTCCTCCTATTTTTTAGACCGTTTCATGCTCATCTAATTTTAGACACTTTTGAAGCTCTTCCTATTTTTTACACCTTTTGAAGCTCTTCATAATTTTCACATTTTTGAAGCTCTTCATATTTTTCACACGATTTCAGACACTTCATGTTTTTCAACACTGCTTCATGCTCCTGCTATTTATCATACCGTTTCATCCTCCTCATATTTTTGACATGTTTTGAGGCTCTTCATATTTTTCACATTTTTTCAGGCTCTTCATGTTTTTGAACTACGCTTCATGCTCCTCCTATTTTTTCGACCGTATCATGCTCCTCATATTTTTCACACCTTTTGAAGCTCTTCATATTTTTCTCACCTTTTCAGGCTCTTCATGATTTTCAACACCGCTTCATGCTCCTCCTATTTTTCAGACCGTTTCATGCTCATCTCATTTTTGACACCTTTTGAAGCTCTTCATATTTGTCACACATTTGAAGCTCTTCATATTTTTCATATTTTTGAAGCTCTTCATATTTTCACACGTTTTCAGACTCTTCATGTTTTTCAACACCGTTTCATGCTCCTGCTATTGTTCAGACCGTTTTATGCTCCTCATATTTTTGACACCTTTTTAAGCTCTTCATATTTTTCACACCTTTTCAGGCTCTTCATGTTTTTGAACACCACTTCATTCTCCTCCTATTTTTCAGACCGTTTCTTGCTCGTCATATTTTTGACACCTTTTGAAGCTCTTCATATTTTTCACACCTATTCAGGCTCTTCATGTTTTTGAACACCACTTCATGCTTCTTCTATTTTTCAGACCGTTTCATACTTCTCATATATTTGAAACCTTTTGAAGCTCTTCATATTTTTCACAACTTTTCAGGCTCTTCATGTTTTGAACACCGCTTCATGCTCCTCCTATTTTTCAGACCGTTTCATGCTCCTCATGTATTTCACACCGTTTGAAGCTCTTCATATTTTTCACACCTTTTCAGGCTCTTCATGTTTTTGATCACCGTTTCATCCTCCGCCTATTTTTCAGACCATTTCATGCTCCTCATATTTTTGAAACCTTTTTAAGCACTTCATATTTTTCACACCTTTTCAGGCTCTTCATGTTTTTGAATACCGCTTCATGCTCCTCCTATTTTTCAGTCGGTGTCATGCTGCTCATATTTTTGACCCCTTTAGAAGCTCTTCATATTTTTCACACCTTTTCAGGCTCTTCATGTTTTTCAACACCTTTTCATGCTCCTCCTATTTTTCAGACCGTTTCATGCTCCTCATATTTTTGAAACCTTTAAAAACTCTTCATATTTTTTACACCTTTTCAGGCTCTTCATGTTTTTCAACACCGCTTCATGCTCCACCTATTTTTCACGCCGTTTCATGCTCCTCATATTTTTGACACATTTAGAAGCACTTCATATTATTCACACCTTTTCAGGCTCTTCATGTTTTTGAACACCGCTTCAAGCTACTCCTATTTTTCAGGTCGTTTCATGCTCATCTCATTTTGACACCTTTTGAAGCTCTTCATATTTTTCACACCTTTTGAAGCTCGTCATATTTTTCACATCTTTTGAAGCTTTTCATATTTTTCACACCTTTTCAGGCTCTTCATGATTTTCAACACTGCTTCATGCTCCTCCTATTTTTCAGACAGTTTCATGCTCATCTCATTTTTGACACCTTTTGAAGCTCTTCATATTTTTCACACCTTTTGAAGCGCTTCATATATTTCATATTTTTGAAGCTCTTCATATTTTCACACTTTTCAGACACTTCATGTTTTTCAACACCGCTTCATGCTCCTGCTATTTTTCAGATCGTTTCATGCTCCTCATGTATCTCACACCTTTTGAAGCTCTTCATATATTTCACACCTTTTCAGGGTTTTCATTTTTTTCAACACCACTTCATGCTCCTCCTATTTTTCAGACCTTTTCATGCTCATCTCTTTTTGACACCTTTTGAAGCTCTTCATATTTTTCACACCTTTTCAGTCTCTTGATGATTTTCAACACCTCTTCATTCTCCTCCTATTTTTCAGACCGTTTCATGCTCATCTCATTTTGACACATTTAGAAACTCTTCATATTTTTCACACCTTTTCAGGCTCTTCATGTTTTTTAACACCGCTTCATGCTCCTCCTATTTTTCAGACCGTTTCATTCTCCTCATATTTTTGACACCTTTTCAAGCTCTTCATATATTTCACACCTTTTCAGGCTCTTCATGTTTTTCAACACCGCTTCATCCTCCTCCTATTTTTCAGAACGTTTCATGCTCCTCATATTTTTGACACCTTTTGAAGCTCTTCATATTTTTCACACCTTTTGAAGCTCTTCATATTTTTCACACCTTTTCAGGCTCTTCATGTTTTTGAACAACGCTTCATGCTCCTCCTATTTTTCAGACCCTTTCATGCTAATCTAGTTTTTGACACCTTTTGAAGCTCTTCATATTTTTCTCACCTTTTGAAGCTCTTCATATTTTTCACACCTTTTCAGGCTCTTCATGTTTTTGAACACCGCTTCATGCTCCTCCTGTTTTTCAGACCGTTTCATGCTCCTCATATTTTTCACAACTTTTGAAGCTCTTCATATTTTTGACACCTTTTGAAGCTCTTCATATTTTTCACACCTGTTGAAGCTGTTCATATTTTTCACATTTTTGAAGCTCTTCATATTTTTCACACGTTTTCAGGCTCTTCATGTTGTTCAACACCGCTTCATGCTCCTGCTATTTTTCAGACCGTTTCATACTCCTCATATGTTTGACACGTTTTGAGGCTCTTCATATTTTTCAAACCTTTTCAGGCTCTTCATGTTTTTGAACACCGCTTCATACTCTTCCTATTTTTCAGACCGTTTCATGCTCCTCATGTATTTCACAGCTTTTGAATCTCTTCATATTTTGCACACCTTTTCATGCTCTTCATGTTTTTCACAAACACTTCGTGCACCTGCTATTTTTCAGTTCGTTTCATGCACTTCTCATTGTTTACACCTTTTGAAGCTCTTCATATTTTTCACAACTTTTCAGTCTCACCATGTTTTTCAACACCACTTCATGCTTCTCTTATTTTTCAGAAGGTTTCATGCTCATCTCATTTTTGACACCTTTGACGCTCTTCATATTTTTCACACCTTTTGAAATCTTCTTATTTTTCACAGGTTCAGTCTCTTCATGTTTTTCAACACCGTGTCATTCTGCTTCTATTTTTCAGACCGTTACATGCTCCTCATATTTTTCACACCTTTTGAAGCTCTTCATATTTTTCACACCTTTTCAGGCTCTTCATGTTTTTGAACACAGCTTCATGCTCTTCCTATTTTTCAGACCGTTCCATGCTCCTCATATTTGTGACACCATTTGAAGCTCTTCATATACTTCACACCTTTTCAGGCTCTTCATGTTTTTGAACACCGCTTCATGCTCCTCCCATTTTTCAGACTGTATCATGCTCCTCATATTTTTCACACCTTTTGAAGCTCTTCATATTTTTCAAACCTTTTCATGCTCTTCATATTTTTGAACACGACTTCATGCTCCTCCTATTTTTCAGACCGTATCATGCTCCTCATATTTTTCACACATTTTGAAGCTCTTCATATTTTTCACACCTTTTCAGGCTCTTCATTTTTTTCAACACTACTTGTTGCTCCTCCTATTTTTTAGACCGTTTCATGCTCATCTAATTTTAGACACTTTTGAAGCTCTTCCTATTTTTTACACCTTTTGAAGCTCTTCATAATTTTCACATTTTTGAAGCTCTTCATATTTTTCACACGATTTCAGACACTTCATGTTTTTCAACACTGCTTCATGCTCCTGCTATTTATCATACCGTTTCATCCTCCTCATATTTTTGACATGTTTTGAGGCTCTTCATATTTTTCACATTTTTTCAGGCTCTTCATGTTTTTGAACTACGCTTCATGCTCCTCCTATTTTTTCGACCGTATCATGCTCCTCATATTTTTCACACCTTTTGAAGCTCTTCATATTTTTCTCACCTTTTCAGGCTCTTCATGATTTTCAACACCGCTTCATGCTCCTCCTATTTTTCAGACCGTTTCATGCTCATCTCATTTTTGACACCTTTTGAAGCTCTTCATATTTGTCACACATTTGAAGCTCTTCATATTTTTCATATTTTTGAAGCTCTTCATATTTTCACACGTTTTCAGACTCTTCATGTTTTTCAACACCGTTTCATGCTCCTGCTATTGTTCAGACCGTTTTATGCTCCTCATATTTTTGACACCTTTTTAAGCTCTTCATATTTTTCACACCTTTTCAGGCTCTTCATGTTTTTGAACACCACTTCATTCTCCTCCTATTTTTCAGACCGTTTCTTGCTCGTCATATTTTTGACACCTTTTGAAGCTCTTCATATTTTTCACACCTATTCAGGCTCTTCATGTTTTTGAACACCACTTCATGCTTCTTCTATTTTTCAGACCGTTTCATACTTCTCATATATTTGAAACCTTTTGAAGCTCTTCATATTTTTCACAACTTTTCAGGCTCTTCATGTTTTGAACACCGCTTCATGCTCCTCCTATTTTTCAGACCGTTTCATGCTCCTCATGTATTTCACACCGTTTGAAGCTCTTCATATTTTTCACACCTTTTCAGGCTCTTCATGTTTTTGATCACCGTTTCATCCTCCGCCTATTTTTCAGACCATTTCATGCTCCTCATATTTTTGAAACCTTTTTAAGCACTTCATATTTTTCACACCTTTTCAGGCTCTTCATGTTTTTGAATACCGCTTCATGCTCCTCCTATTTTTCAGTCGGTGTCATGCTGCTCATATTTTTGACCCCTTTAGAAGCTCTTCATATTTTTCACACCTTTTCAGGCTCTTCATGTTTTTCAACACCTTTTCATGCTCCTCCTATTTTTCAGACCGTTTCATGCTCCTCATATTTTTGAAACCTTTAAAAACTCTTCATATTTTTTACACCTTTTCAGGCTCTTCATGTTTTTCAACACCGCTTCATGCTCCACCTATTTTTCACGCCGTTTCATGCTCCTCATATTTTTGACACATTTAGAAGCACTTCATATTATTCACACCTTTTCAGGCTCTTCATGTTTTTGAACACCGCTTCAAGCTACTCCTATTTTTCAGGTCGTTTCATGCTCATCTCATTTTGACACCTTTTGAAGCTCTTCATATTTTTCACACCTTTTGAAGCTCGTCATATTTTTCACATCTTTTGAAGCTTTTCATATTTTTCACACCTTTTCAGGCTCTTCATGATTTTCAACACTGCTTCATGCTCCTCCTATTTTTCAGACAGTTTCATGCTCATCTCATTTTTGACACCTTTTGAAGCTCTTCATATTTTTCACACCTTTTGAAGCGCTTCATATATTTCATATTTTTGAAGCTCTTCATATTTTCACACTTTTCAGACACTTCATGTTTTTCAACACCGCTTCATGCTCCTGCTATTTTTCAGATCGTTTCATGCTCCTCATGTATCTCACACCTTTTGAAGCTCTTCATATATTTCACACCTTTTCAGGGTTTTCATTTTTTTCAACACCACTTCATGCTCCTCCTATTTTTCAGACCTTTTCATGCTCATCTCTTTTTGACACCTTTTGAAGCTCTTCATATTTTTCACACCTTTTCAGTCTCTTGATGATTTTCAACACCGCTTCATCCTCCTCCTATTTTTCAGAACGTTTCATGCTCCTCATATTTTTGACACCTTTTGAAGCTCTTCATATTTTTCACACCTTTTGAAGCTCTTCATATTTTTCACACCTTTTCAGGCTCTTCATGTTTTTGAACAACGCTTCATGCTCCTCCTATTTTTCAGACCCTTTCATGCTAATCTAGTTTTTGACACCTTTTGAAGCTCTTCATATTTTTCTCACCTTTTGAAGCTCTTCATATTTTTCACACCTTTTCAGGCTCTTCATGTTTTTGAACACCGCTTCATGCTCCTCCTGTTTTTCAGACCGTTTCATGCTCCTCATATTTTTCACAACTTTTGAAGCTCTTCATATTTTTGACACCTTTTGAAGCTCTTCATATTTTTCACACCTGTTGAAGCTGTTCATATTTTTCACATTTTTGAAGCTCTTCATATTTTTCACACGTTTTCAGGCTCTTCATGTTGTTCAACACCGCTTCATGCTCCTGCTATTTTTCAGACCGTTTCATACTCCTCATATGTTTGACACGTTTTGAGGCTCTTCATATTTTTCAAACCTTTTCAGGCTCTTCATGTTTTTGAACACCGCTTCATACTCTTCCTATTTTTCAGACCGTTTCATGCTCCTCATGTATTTCACAGCTTTTGAATCTCTTCATATTTTGCACACCTTTTCATGCTCTTCATGTTTTTCACAAACACTTCGTGCACCTGCTATTTTTCAGTTCGTTTCATGCACTTCTCATTGTTTACACCTTTTGAAGCTCTTCATATTTTTCACAACTTTTCAGTCTCACCATGTTTTTCAACACCACTTCATGCTTCTCTTATTTTTCAGAAGGTTTCATGCTCATCTCATTTTTGACACCTTTGACGCTCTTCATATTTTTCACACCTTTTGAAATCTTCTTATTTTTCACAGGTTTTCAGTCTCTTCATGTTTTTCAACACCGTGTCATTCTGCTTCTATTTTTCAGACCGTTACATGCTCCTCATATTTTTCACACCTTTTGAAGCTCTTCATATTTTTCACACCTTTTCAGGCTCTTCATGTTTTTGAACACAGCTTCATGCTCTTCCTATTTTTCAGACCGTTCCATGCTCCTCATATTTGTGACACCATTTGAAGCTCTTCATATACTTCACACCTTTTCAGGCTCTTCATGTTTTTGAACACCGCTTCATGCTCCTCCCATTTTTCAGACTGTATCATGCTCCTCATATTTTTCACACCTTTTGAAGCTCTTCATATTTTTCAAACCTTTTCATGCTCTTCATATTTTTGAACACGACTTCATGCTCCTCCTATTTTTCAGACCGTATCATGCTCCTCATATTTTTCACACATTTTGAAGCTCTTCATATTTTTCACACCTTTTCAGGCTCTTCATTTTTTTCAACACTACTTGTTGCTCCTCCTATTTTTTAGACCGTTTCATGCTCATCTAATTTTAGACACTTTTGAAGCTCTTCCTATTTTTTACACCTTTTGAAGCTCTTCATAATTTTCACATTTTTGAAGCTCTTCATATTTTTCACACGATTTCAGACACTTCATGTTTTTCAACACTGCTTCATGCTCCTGCTATTTATCATACCGTTTCATCCTCCTCATATTTTTGACATGTTTTGAGGCTCTTCATATTTTTCACATTTTTTCAGGCTCTTCATGTTTTTGAACTACGCTTCATGCTCCTCCTATTTTTTCGACCGTATCATGCTCCTCATATTTTTCACACCTTTTGAAGCTCTTCATATTTTTCTCACCTTTTCAGGCTCTTCATGATTTTCAACACCGCTTCATGCTCCTCCTATTTTTCAGACCGTTTCATGCTCATCTCATTTTTGACACCTTTTGAAGCTCTTCATATTTGTCACACATTTGAAGCTCTTCATATTTTTCATATTTTTGAAGCTCTTCATATTTTCACACGTTTTCAGACTCTTCATGTTTTTCAACACCGTTTCATGCTCCTGCTATTGTTCAGACCGTTTTATGCTCCTCATATTTTTGACACCTTTTTAAGCTCTTCATATTTTTCACACCTTTTCAGGCTCTTCATGTTTTTGAACACCACTTCATTCTCCTCCTATTTTTCAGACCGTTTCTTGCTCGTCATATTTTTGACACCTTTTGAAGCTCTTCATATTTTTCACACCTATTCAGGCTCTTCATGTTTTTGAACACCACTTCATGCTTCTTCTATTTTTCAGACCGTTTCATACTTCTCATATATTTGAAACCTTTTGAAGCTCTTCATATTTTTCACAACTTTTCAGGCTCTTCATGTTTTGAACACCGCTTCATGCTCCTCCTATTTTTCAGACCGTTTCATGCTCCTCATGTATTTCACACCGTTTGAAGCTCTTCATATTTTTCACACCTTTTCAGGCTCTTCATGTTTTTGATCACCGTTTCATCCTCCGCCTATTTTTCAGACCATTTCATGCTCCTCATATTTTTGAAACCTTTTTAAGCACTTCATATTTTTCACACCTTTTCAGGCTCTTCATGTTTTTGAATACCGCTTCATGCTCCTCCTATTTTTCAGTCGGTGTCATGCTGCTCATATTTTTGACCCCTTTAGAAGCTCTTCATATTTTTCACACCTTTTCAGGCTCTTCATGTTTTTCAACACCTTTTCATGCTCCTCCTATTTTTCAGACCGTTTCATGCTCCTCATATTTTTGAAACCTTTAAAAACTCTTCATATTTTTCACACCTTTTCAGGCTCTTCATGTTTTTGAATACCGCTTCATGCTCCTCCTATTTTTCAGTCGGTGTCATGCTGCTCATATTTTTGACCCCTTTAGAAGCTCTTCATATTTTTCACACCTTTTCAGGCTCTTCATGTTTTTCAACACCTTTTCATGCTCCTCCTATTTTTCAGACCGTTTCATGCTCCTCATATTTTTGAAACCTTTAAAAACTCTTCATATTTTTTACACCTTTTCAGGCTCTTCATGTTTTTCAACACCGCTTCATGCTCCACCTATTTTTCACGCCGTTTCATGCTCCTCATATTTTTGACACATTTAGAAGCACTTCATATTATTCACACCTTTTCAGGCTCTTCATGTTTTTGAACACCGCTTCAAGCTACTCCTATTTTTCAGGTCGTTTCATGCTCATCTCATTTTGACACCTTTTGAAGCTCTTCATATTTTTCACACCTTTTGAAGCTCGTCATATTTTTCACATCTTTTGAAGCTTTTCATATTTTTCACACCTTTTCAGGCTCTTCATGATTTTCAACACTGCTTCATGCTCCTCCTATTTTTCAGACAGTTTCATGCTCATCTCATTTTTGACACCTTTTGAAGCTCTTCATATTTTTCACACCTTTTGAAGCGCTTCATATATTTCATATTTTTGAAGCTCTTCATATTTTCACACTTTTCAGACACTTCATGTTTTTCAACACCGCTTCATGCTCCTGCTATTTTTCAGATCGTTTCATGCTCCTCATGTATCTCACACCTTTTGAAGCTCTTCATATATTTCTCACCTTTTCAGGGTTTTCATTTTTTTCAACACCACTTCATGCTCCTCCTATTTTTCAGACCTTTTCATGCTCATCTCTTTTTGACACCTTTTGAAGCTCTTCATATTTTTCACACCTTTTCAGTCTCTTGATGATTTTCAACACCTCTTCATTCTCCTCCTATTTTTCAGACCGTTTCATGCTCATCTCATTTTGACACATTTAGAAACTCTTCATATTTTTCACACCTTTTCAGTCTCTTCATGTTTTTTAACACCGCTTCATGCTCCTCCTATTTTTCAGACCGTTTCATTCTCCTCATATTTTTGACACCTTTTCAAGCTCTTCATATATTTCACACCTTTTCAGGCTCTTCATGTTTTTCAACACCGCTTCATCCTCCTCCTATTTTTCAGAACGTTTCATGCTCCTCATATTTTTGACACCTTTTGAAGCTCTTCATATTTTTCACACCTTTTGAAGCTCTTCATATTTTTCACACCTTTTCAGGCTCTTCATGTTTTTGAACAACGCTTCATGCTCCTCCTATTTTTCAGACCCTTTCATGCTAATCTAGTTTTTGACACCTTTTGAAGCTCTTCATATTTTTCTCACCTTTTGAAGCTCTTCATATTTTTCACACCTTTTCAGGCTCTTCATGTTTTTGAACACCGCTTCATGCTCCTCCTGTTTTTCAGACCGTTTCATGCTCCTCATATTTTTCACAACTTTTGAAGCTCTTCATATTTTTGACACCTTTTGAAGCTCTTCATATTTTTCACACCTGTTGAAGCTGTTCATATTTTTCACATTTTTGAAGCTCTTCATATTTTTCACACGTTTTCAGGCTCTTCATGTTGTTCAACACCGCTTCATGCTCCTGCTATTTTTCAGACCGTTTCATACTCCTCATATGTTTGACACGTTTTGAGGCTCTTCATATTTTTCAAACCTTTTCAGGCTCTTCATGTTTTTGAACACCGCTTCATACTCTTCCTATTTTTCAGACCGTTTCATGCTCCTCATGTATTTCACAGCTTTTGAATCTCTTCATATTTTGCACACCTTTTCATGCTCTTCATGTTTTTCACAAACACTTCGTGCACCTGCTATTTTTCAGTTCGTTTCATGCACTTCTCATTGTTTACACCTTTTGAAGCTCTTCATATTTTTCACAACTTTTCAGTCTCACCATGTTTTTCAACACCACTTCATGCTTCTCTTATTTTTCAGAAGGTTTCATGCTCATCTCATTTTTGACACCTTTGACGCTCTTCATATTTTTCACACCTTTTGAAATCTTCTTATTTTTCACAGGTTTTCAGTCTCTTCATGTTTTTCAACACCGTGTCATTCTGCTTCTATTTTTCAGACCGTTACATGCTCCTCATATTTTTCACACCTTTTGAAGCTCTTCATATTTTTCACACCTTTTCAGGCTCTTCATGTTTTTGAACACATCTTCATGCTCTTCCTATTTTTCAGACCGTTCCATGCTCCTCATATTTGTGACACCATTTGAAGCTCTTCATATACTTCACACCTTTTCAGGCTCTTCATGTTTTTGAACACCGCTTCATGCTCCTCCCATTTTTCAGACTGTATCATGCTCCTCATATTTTTCACACCTTTTGAAGCTCTTCATATTTTTCAAACCTTTTCATGCTCTTCATATTTTTGAACACGACTTCATGCTCCTCCTATTTTTCAGACCGTATCATGCTCCTCATATTTTTCACACATTTTGAAGCTCTTCATATTTTTCACACCTTTTCAGGCTCTTCATTTTTTTCAACACTACTTGTTGCTCCTCCTATTTTTTAGACCGTTTCATGCTCATCTAATTTTAGACACTTTTGAAGCTCTTCCTATTTTTTACACCTTTTGAAGCTCTTCATAATTTTCACATTTTTGAAGCTCTTCATATTTTTCACACGATTTCAGACACTTCATGTTTTTCAACACTGCTTCATGCTCCTGCTATTTATCATACCGTTTCATCCTCCTCATATTTTTGACATGTTTTGAGGCTCTTCATATTTTTCACATTTTTTCAGGCTCTTCATGTTTTTGAACTACGCTTCATGCTCCTCCTATTTTTTCGACCGTATCATGCTCCTCATATTTTTCACACCTTTTGAAGCTCTTCATATTTTTCTCACCTTTTCAGGCTCTTCATGATTTTCAACACCGCTTCATGCTCCTCCTATTTTTCAGACCGTTTCATGCTCATCTCATTTTTGACACCTTTTGAAGCTCTTCATATTTGTCACACATTTGAAGCTCTTCATATTTTTCATATTTTTGAAGCTCTTCATATTTTCACACGTTTTCAGACTCTTCATGTTTTTCAACACCGTTTCATGCTCCTGCTATTGTTCAGACCGTTTTATGCTCCTCATATTTTTGACACCTTTTTAAGCTCTTCATATTTTTCACACCTTTTCAGGCTCTTCATGTTTTTGAACACCACTTCATTCTCCTCCTATTTTTCAGACCGTTTCTTGCTCGTCATATTTTTGACACCTTTTGAAGCTCTTCATATTTTTCACACCTATTCAGGCTCTTCATGTTTTTGAACACCACTTCATGCTTCTTCTATTTTTCAGACCGTTTCATACTTCTCATATATTTGAAACCTTTTGAAGCTCTTCATATTTTTCACAACTTTTCAGGCTCTTCATGTTTTGAACACCGCTTCATGCTCCTCCTATTTTTCAGACCGTTTCATGCTCCTCATGTATTTCACACCGTTTGAAGCTCTTCATATTTTTCACACCTTTTCAGGCTCTTCATGTTTTTGATCACCGTTTCATCCTCCGCCTATTTTTCAGACCATTTCATGCTCCTCATATTTTTGAAACCTTTTTAAGCACTTCATATTTTTCACACCTTTTCAGGCTCTTCATGTTTTTGAATACCGCTTCATGCTCCTCCTATTTTTCAGTCGGTGTCATGCTGCTCATATTTTTGACCCCTTTAGAAGCTCTTCATATTTTTCACACCTTTTCAGGCTCTTCATGTTTTTCAACACCTTTTCATGCTCCTCCTATTTTTCAGACCGTTTCATGCTCCTCATATTTTTGAAACCTTTAAAAACTCTTCATATTTTTTACACCTTTTCAGGCTCTTCATGTTTTTCAACACCGCTTCATGCTCCACCTATTTTTCACGCCGTTTCATGCTCCTCATATTTTTGACACATTTAGAAGCACTTCATATTATTCACACCTTTTCAGGCTCTTCATGTTTTTGAACACCGCTTCAAGCTACTCCTATTTTTCAGGTCGTTTCATGCTCATCTCATTTTGACACCTTTTGAAGCTCTTCATATTTTTCACACCTTTTGAAGCTCGTCATATTTTTCACATCTTTTGAAGCTTTTCATATTTTTCACACCTTTTCAGGCTCTTCATGATTTTCAACACTGCTTCATGCTCCTCCTATTTTTCAGACAGTTTCATGCTCATCTCATTTTTGACACCTTTTGAAGCTCTTCATATTTTTCACACCTTTTGAAGCGCTTCATATATTTCATATTTTTGAAGCTCTTCATATTTTCACACTTTTCAGACACTTCATGTTTTTCAACACCGCTTCATGCTCCTGCTATTTTTCAGATCGTTTCATGCTCCTCATGTATCTCACACCTTTTGAAGCTCTTCATATATTTCACACCTTTTCAGGGTTTTCATTTTTTTCAACACCACTTCATGCTCCTCCTATTTTTCAGACCTTTTCATGCTCATCTCTTTTTGACACCTTTTGAAGCTCTTCATATTTTTCACACCTTTTCAGTCTCTTGATGATTTTCAACACCTCTTCATTCTCCTCCTATTTTTCAGACCGTTTCATGCTCATCTCATTTTGACACATTTAGAAACTCTTCATATTTTTCACACCTTTTCAGGCTCTTCATGTTTTTTAACACCGCTTCATGCTCCTCCTATTTTTCAGACCGTTTCATTCTCCTCATATTTTTGACACCTTTTCAAGCTCTTCATATATTTCACACCTTTTCAGGCTCTTCATGTTTTTCAACACCGCTTCATCCTCCTCCTATTTTTCAGAACGTTTCATGCTCCTCATATTTTTGACACCTTTTGAAGCTCTTCATATTTTTCACACCTTTTGAAGCTCTTCATATTTTTCACACCTTTTCAGGCTCTTCATGTTTTTGAACAACGCTTCATGCTCCTCCTATTTTTCAGACCCTTTCATGCTAATCTAGTTTTTGACACCTTTTGAAGCTCTTCATATTTTTCTCACCTTTTGAAGCTCTTCATATTTTTCACACCTTTTCAGGCTCTTCATGTTTTTGAACACCGCTTCATGCTCCTCCTGTTTTTCAGACCGTTTCATGCTCCTCATATTTTTCACAACTTTTGAAGCTCTTCATATTTTTGACACCTTTTGAAGCTCTTCATATTTTTCACACCTGTTGAAGCTGTTCATATTTTTCACATTTTTGAAGCTCTTCATATTTTTCACACGTTTTCAGGCTCTTCATGTTGTTCAACACCGCTTCATGCTCCTGCTATTTTTCAGACCGTTTCATACTCCTCATATGTTTGACACGTTTTGAGGCTCTTCATATTTTTCAAACCTTTTCAGGCTCTTCATGTTTTTGAACACCGCTTCATACTCTTCCTATTTTTCAGACCGTTTCATGCTCCTCATGTATTTCACAGCTTTTGAATCTCTTCATATTTTGCACACCTTTTCATGCTCTTCATGTTTTTCACAAACACTTCGTGCACCTGCTATTTTTCAGTTCGTTTCATGCACTTCTCATTGTTTACACCTTTTGAAGCTCTTCATATTTTTCACAACTTTTCAGTCTCACCATGTTTTTCAACACCACTTCATGCTTCTCTTATTTTTCAGAAGGTTTCATGCTCATCTCATTTTTGACACCTTTGACGCTCTTCATATTTTTCACACCTTTTGAAATCTTCTTATTTTTCACAGGTTTTCAGTCTCTTCATGTTTTTCAACACCGTGTCATTCTGCTTCTATTTTTCAGACCGTTACATGCTCCTCATATTTTTCACACCTTTTGAAGCTCTTCATATTTTTCACACCTTTTCAGGCTCTTCATGTTTTTGAACACAGCTTCATGCTCTTCCTATTTTTCAGACCGTTCCATGCTCCTCATATTTGTGACACCATTTGAAGCTCTTCATATACTTCACACCTTTTCAGGCTCTTCATGTTTTTGAACACCGCTTCATGCTCCTCCCATTTTTCAGACTGTATCATGCTCCTCATATTTTTCACACCTTTTGAAGCTCTTCATATTTTTCAAACCTTTTCATGCTCTTCATATTTTTGAACACGACTTCATGCTCCTCCTATTTTTCAGACCGTATCATGCTCCTCATATTTTTCACACATTTTGAAGCTCTTCATATTTTTCACACCTTTTCAGGCTCTTCATTTTTTTCAACACTACTTTTTGCTCCTCCTATTTTTTAGACCGTTTCATGCTCATCTAATTTTAGACACTTTTGAAGCTCTTCCTATTTTTTACACCTTTTGAAGCTCTTCATAATTTTCACATTTTTGAAGCTCTTCATATTTTTCACACGATTTCAGACACTTCATGTTTTTCAACACTGCTTCATGCTCCTGCTATTTATCATACCGTTTCATCCTCCTCATATTTTTGACATGTTTTGAGGCTCTTCATATTTTTCACATTTTTTCAGGCTCTTCATGTTTTTGAACTACGCTTCATGCTCCTCCTATTTTTTCGACCGTATCATGCTCCTCATATTTTTCACACCTTTTGAAGCTCTTCATATTTTTCTCACCTTTTCAGGCTCTTCATGATTTTCAACACCGCATCATGCTCCTCCTATTTTTCAGACCGTTTCATGCTCATCTCATTTTTGACACCTTTTGAAGCTCTTCATATTTGTCACACATTTGAAGCTCTTCATATTTTTCATATTTTTGAAGCTCTTCATATTTTCACACGTTTTCAGACTCTTCATGTTTTTCAACACCGTTTCATGCTCCTGCTATTGTTCAGACCGTTTTATGCTCCTCATATTTTTGACACCTTTTTAAGCTCTTCATATTTTTCACACCTTTTCAGGCTCTTCATGTTTTTGAACACCACTTCATTCTCCTCCTATTTCTCAGACCGTTTCTTGCTCGTCATATTTTTGACACCTTTTGAAGCTCTTCATATTTTTCACACCTATTCAGGCTCTTCATGTTTTTGAACACCACTTCATGCTTCTTCTATTTTTCAGACCGTTTCACACTTCTCATATATTTGAAACCTTTTGAAGCTCTTCATATTTTTCACAACTTTTCAGGCTCTTCATGTCTTGAACACCGCTTCATGCTCCTCCTATTTTTCAGACCGTTTCATGCTCCTCATGTATTTCACACCGTTTGAAGCTCTTCATATTTTTCACACCTTTTCAGGCTCTTCATGATTTTGATCACCGTTTCATCCTCCGCCTATTTTTCAGACCATTTCATGCTCCTCATATTTTTGAAACCTTTTTAAGCACTTCATATTTTTCACACCTTTTCAGGCTCTTCATGTTTTTGAATACCGCTTCATGCTCCTCCTATTTTTCAGTCCGTGTCATGCTGCTCATATTTTTGACACCTTTAGAAGCTCTTCATATTTTTCACACCTTTTCAGGCTCTTCATGTTTTTCAACACCTTTTCATGCTCCTCCTATTTTTCAGACCGTTTCATGCTCCTCATATTTTTGAAACCTTTAAAAACTCTTCATATTTTTTACACCTTTTCAGGCTCTTCATGTTTTTCAACACCGCTTCATGCTCCACCTATTTTTCACGCCGTTTCATGCTCCTCATATTTTTGACACATTTAGAAGCACTTCATATTATTCACACCTTTTCAGGCTCTTCATGTTTTTGAACACCGCTTCAAGCTACTCCTATTTTTCAGGTCGTTTCATGCTCATCTCATTTTGACACCTTTGAAGCTCTTCATATTTTTCACACCTTTTCAGGCTGTTCATGTTTTTCCACACCACTTCATGCTTCTGTTTTTCAGCCCGTTTCATGGTCCTCATGTATTTCACACCTTTTGAAGCTCTTCATATTTTTCACACCTTTTCAGGCTCTTCATGTTTTTCAACACCATTTCATGCCGCATCTATCTTTCAGACCGTTTCATGCTCCTCATTTTTTTCACACCTTTTGAAGCTCTTCATTTTTTTCACACCTTTTCAGGCTCTTCATGTTTTTGAACACAGCTTCATCCTCCTGCTATTTTTCAGAACGTTTCATGCTCCTCATATTTTTGACACCTTTTGAAGCTCTTCATATTTTTCACACCTTTTGAAGCTCTTCATATTTTTCACACCTTTTGAAGCTCTTCATATTTTTCACACCTTTTCAGGCTGTTCATGTTTTTGAACACCTCATCATGCTCTTCCTATTTTTCAGAATGTTTCATGCTCCTCATGTATTTCACACCTTTTGAAGCTCTTCATATTTTTCACACCTTTTGAAGCTCTTCATTTTTTTCACAACTTTTGAAGCTCTTCATATTTTTCACACCTTTTGAAGCTCTTCATATTTTTCACCCCTTTTCAGGCTCTTCATGTTTTTGAACACCATTTCATGCTCCTCCTATTTTTCAGACCGTTTCATGGTCATCTATTTTTTGACACCATTTGAAGCTCTTCATATTTTTCACACCTTTTGAAGCTCTTCACATTTTTCACACCTTTTCAGGCTCTTCATGTTTTTGAACACCGTTTCATTCTCCTCCTAGTTTTCAGAACCTTTCATGCTCCTCATATTTTTGACACCTTATGAAGCTCTTCATATTTTTCACAATTTTGAACCTCTTCATATATTTCACACCTTTTCAGGCTCTTCATGTTTTTCATCACCACTTCATGCTTCTCCTATTTTTCAGATCGTTTCATGCTCATCTAATATTTGACACTTTTGAAGCTCTTCATATTTTTGACACCTTTTGAAGCTCTTCACATTTTTCACACCTTTTCAGGCTCTTCATGATTTTGAACACCGTTTCATTCTCCTCCTATTTTTCAGACAGTTTCTTCCTCCTCATATTTTTGACACGTTTTGAGGCTCTTCATATTTTTCACACCATTTCAGGCTCTTCATGATTTTGAACAACGTTTTATGATCCTCCTACTTTTCAGAACGTTTCATGTTCCTCATAATTTTGACACCTTTTGAAGCTCTTCATATTTTTCACACCTTTTCTGTCTCTGCATTTTTTTGAACACCGCTTCATGATCCTCCTATTTTTCAGACCGTTTCATGCTCCACATGTATTTCACACCTTTTGAAGCTCTTCATATTTTGCACACATTTTCAGGCTCTTCATGTTTTTCACAACCACTTCATGCTCCTCCTATTTTTCAGACCGTTTCATGCTCCTCATATATTTGACACGTTTTGAGGCTCTTTATATTTTTCTCACCTTTTCAGGCTCTGCATGTTGTTCAAGACCGCTTCATGCTCCTCCTATTATTCAGACCGTTTCATTCTCCTCCTATTTTTAACACCTTTTGAAGCTCTTCATATATTTCACACCTTTTCAGGCTCTTCTTTTTTTTCAACACCACTTCATGCTCCTCCTTTTTTTCAGACCGTTTCATGCTCATCTCATTTTTGACACCTTTTGAAGCTCTTCATATTTTTCACACCTTTTGAAGCTCTTCAAATTTTTCACACTTTTTCAGGCTCTTCATGTTTTCCAACACCGCATCATGCTCCTCATATATTTCAGACCGTTTCTTGCTCCTCATATTTTTGACACATTTTGAAGCTCTTCATATTTTTGACAACATTTCTGGCTCTTCATGTTTTTCAACACCGCTTCATGCTCCTCCTATATTTCAGACCGTTTCAGACTCCTCATATTTTTGACACCTTGTGAAGCTCTTCATATTTTTCACACCTTTTCAGGCTCTTCATGATTTTCAACACCGCTGCATGCTCCTCCTATTTTTCAGAACTTTTCATGCACCTCATATTTTTCACACCTTTTGAAGCTCTTCATATTTTTCACACCTTTTGAAGCTCGTCATATTTTTCACAAGTTTTAAGGCTCTTCATGTTTATCAACACCGCTTCATGCTCCTCCTATTTTTCAGACCTTTTCATGCTCCTCATATATTTGACACCTTTTGAAGCTCTTCATATTTTTCACACCTTTTCACGCTCCTCGGTTTTTCAACACCGCCTTATGCTCCTACTTTTTTTCAGACTGTTTTATGTTACTCATGTAATTCACACCTTTTGAAGCTCTTTATATTTTTCACACCTTTTCAGGCTCTTCATGTTTTACATCACCACTTCATGCTCCTCCTAATTTTCAGACCGTTTCATGCTCATCTAATTTTTAACACCTTTTGAAACTCTTCATATATTTCACACCTTTTGAAGCTCTCTATATTTTTCACATTTTTGAAGCTCTTCATATTTTTCACAGCTTTTCAGGCTGTTCATGTTTTTCCACACCACTTCATGCTTCTGTTTTTCAGCCCGTTTCATGGTCCTCATGTATTTCACACCTTTTGAAGCTCTTCATATTTTTCACACCTTTTCAGGCTCTTCATGTTTTTCAACACCATTTCATGCCGCATCTATCTTTCAGACCGTTTCATGCTCCTCATTTTTTTCACACCTTTTGAAGCTCTTCATATTTTTCACACCTTTTCAGGCTCTTCATGTTTTTGAACACCGCTTCATCCTCCTGCTATTTTTCGGAACGTTTCATGCTCCTCATATTTTTGACACCTTTTGAAGCTCTTCATATTTTTCACACCTTTTCAGGCTCTTCATGTTTTTCAACACCGCTTCATGCTCCTCCTATTTTTCAGAATGTTTCATGCTCCTCATGTATTTCACACCTTTTGAAGCTCTTCATATTTTTCACACCTTTTGAAGCTCTTCATTTTTTTCACACCTTTTGAAGCTCTTCATATTTTTCACACCTTTTTAAGCTCTTCATATTTTTCACACTTTTCAGGCTCTTCATGTTTTTGAACACCGTATCATGCTCCTCCTATTTTTCAGAATATTTCATGCTCCTCATATATTTCACACATTTTGAAGCTCTTCATATTTTTCACACCTTTTCAGGCTCTTCATGTTTTTGAACACCATTTCATGCTCCTCCTATTTTTCAGACCATTTCATGGTCATCTATTTTTTGACACCATTTGAAGCTCTTCATATTTTTCACACCTTTTGAAGCTCTTCACATTTTTCACACCTTTTCAGGCTCTTCATGTTTTTGAACACCGTTTCATTCTCCCCTAGATTTCAGAACCTTTCATGCTCCTCATATTTTTGACACCTTATGAAGCTCTTCATATTTTTCACAATTTTGAACCTCTTCATATATTTCACACCTCTTCAGGCTCTTCATGTTTTTCATCACCACTTCATGCTTCTGCTATTTTTCAGACCGTTTCATGCTCATCTAATATTTGACACTTTTGAAGCTCTTCATATTTTTGACACCTTTTGAAGCTCTTCACATTTTTCACACCTTTTCAGGCTCTTCATGATTTTAACACCGTTTCATTCTCCTCCTATTTTTCAGACAGTTTCTTACTCCTCATATTTTTGACACGTTTTGAGGCTCTTCATATTTTTCACACCTTTTCAGGCTCTTCATGATTTTGAACAACGTTTCATGATCCTCCTACTTTTCAGAACGTTTCATGTTCCTCATAATTTTGACACCTTTTGAAGCTCTTCATATTTTTCACACCTTTTCAGTCTCTGCATTTTTTTGAACACCGCTTCATGATCCTCCTATTTTTCAGACCGTTTCATGCTCCACATGTATTTCACACCTTTTGAAGCTCTTCATATTTTGCACACATTTTCAGGCTCTTCATGTTTTTTACAACCACTTCATGCTCCTCCTCTTTTTCAGACCGTTTCATGCTCCTCATAATTTTGACACCTTTTGAAGTTCTTCATATTTTTCACACCTTTTCAGGCTCTTCATGTTTTTGAACACCGCTTCATGCTCCTCCTATTTTTCAGACCGTTTCATGCTCCTCATATTTTTCACACCTTTTGAAGCTCTTCATATTTTTCAGATCTTTTCAGGCTCTTCATGTTTCTGAACAACGCTTCATGCTCCTCCTAATTTTCAGACCGTTTAATGCTCCTCATGTGTTTCACACATTTTGAAGCTCTTCATATTTTTCACAACTTTTCAGGCACTTCATGTTTTTCAACACCACTTCCTGCTCCTCCTATTTTTCAGACCGTTTCATGCTCCTCATATATTTGACACGTTTTGAGGCTCTTTATATTTTTCTCACCTTTTCAGGCTCTGCATGTTGTTCAAGACCGCTTCATGCTCCTCCTATTATTCAGACCGTTTCATTCTCCTCATATTTTTAACACCTTTTGAAGCTCTTCATATATTTCACACCTTTTCAGGCTCTTCTTTTTTTTCAACACCACTTCATGCTCCTCCTTTTTTTCAGACCGTTTCCTGCTCATCTCATTTTTGACACCTTTTGAAGCTCTCCATATTTTTCACACCTTTTGAAGCTCTTCAAATTTTTCACACTTTTTCAGGCTCTTCATGTTTTCCAACACCGCATCATGCTCCTCATATATTTCAGACCGTTTCTTGCTCCTCATATTTTTGACACATTTTGAAGCTCTTCATATTTTTGACAACATTTCAGGCTCTTCATGTTTTTCAACACCGCTTCATGCTCCTCCTATATTTCAGACCGTTTCAGACTCCTCATATTTTTGACACCTTGTGAAGCTCTTCATATTTTTCACACCTTTTCAGGCTCTTCATGATTTTCAACACCGCTGCATGCTCCTCCTATTTTTCAGAACTTTTCATGCACCTCATATTTTTCACACCTTTTGAAGCTCTTCATATTTTTCACACCTTTTGAAGCTCGTCATATTTTTCACAAGTTTTAAGGCTCTTCATGTTTATCAACACCGCTTCATGCTCCTCCTATTTTTCAGACCTTTCAATGCTCCTCATATATTTGACACCTTTTGAAGCTCTTCATATTTTTCACACCTTTTCACGCTCCTCGGTTTTTCAACACCGCCTTATGCTCCTTCTTTTTTTCAGACTGTTTTATGTTCCTCATGTAATTCACACCTTTTGAAGCTCTTTATATTTTTCACACCTTTTCAGGCTCTTCATGTTTTTCAACACCACTTCATGCTCCTCCTAATTTTCAGACCATTTCATGCTCATCTAATTTTTAACACCTTTTGAAACTCTTCATATATTTCACACCTTTTGAAGCTCTCTATATTTTTCACTTTTTTGAATCTCTTCATATTTTTCACACCTTTTCAGGCTCTTCATGTTTTTCAACACCATTTCATGCTGCTTCTTTTTTCAGACCGATTCATGCTCCTCATATTTTTCACACCTTTTGAAGCCCTTCATATTTTTCACACCTTTTCAGGCTCTTCATGTTTTTGAACACAGCTTCACTCTTCTCCTATTTTTCAGACCGTTTCATGCTCCTCATATTTTTCACACCTTTTGAAGCTCTTCATATTTTTCACACCTTTTCCGGCTCTTCATGTTTTTGAACACAGCTTCACGCTTCTCCTATTTTTCAGACCGTTTCATGCTCCTAATATTTTTGACACCTTTTGAAGCTCTTCATAATTTTCACACCTTTTCAGGCTCTTCAAGTTTTCCAACACCACTTCATGCTCCTCCTATTTTTCAGACCGTTTCATGCTCCTCATATTTTTGACACTTATTGAAGCTCTTCATATTTTTCACTCCTTTTCAGGCTCTTCATGATTTTGAACACCGCGTCATGAACCTCCTATTTTACAGACCGTTTCATGCAGTTTATATTTTTGACCCCTTTTGAAGCTCTTCATATTTTTCACACCTTTTCAGGCTCTTCATATTTTTCAACACCGTTTCATGCTGCTTCTATTTTTCAGGCCATTTCATGCTCCTCATATTTTTCACACCTTTTGAAGCTCTTCATATTTTTCACACCTTTTCAGGCTCTTCATGTTTTTCAACACCGTTTCATGCTGCTTCTATTTTTCAGACCGTTTCATGATCCTCATGTATTTCACACCTTTTGAAACTCTTCATATTTTTCACACCTTTTCAGGCTCTTCATGTTTTTCAACACCGTTTCATGATCCTCCTATTTTTTAGACCGTTTCATGCTCATCTCATTTTTGACACCTTTTGAAGCTTTTCATATTTTTCACAACTTTTTAGGCTCTTCATGTTTTTGAACACCGCTTCATGCTCCTTCTATTTTTCAGAGAGTTTCATGCTCCTAATATATTTCACTCCTTTTGAAGCTCTTCATATTTTTCACACGTTTTCAGGCTCTTCATGTTTTTCCACACCACTTCATGCTTCTATTTTTCAGCCCTTTTCATGGTCCTCATGTATTTCTCACCTTTTGAAGCTCTTCATATTTTTCACACCTTTTCAGGCTCTTCATGTTTTTCAACACCATTTCATGCCGCATCTATCTTTCAGACCGTTTCATTCTTCTCATATTTTGACACCATTTGAAGCTCTTCATATTTTTCACACCTTTTCAGGATCTTCATGTTTTTGAACACCGCTCATGATCCTCCAAATTTTCAGACCGTTTCATGCTCTTCATATTTTTAACACCTTTTGAAGCTCTTCATATTTTTCATACCTTTTCAGGCTCTTCATGTTTTTCCACACCACTTCATGCTTCTCCTGTTTTTCAGAAAGGTTTCATGCTCCTCATGAATTTCACAACTTTTGAAGCTCTTCATATTTTTCACACCTTTTCAGGCTCTTCATGTTTCTGATCACCGTTTCATGCTCCTCCTATCTTTCACAGCGTTTCATGTTTCTCAAATTTTTGACACCATTTGAAGCTCTTCATATTTTTCACACCTTTTAAAGCTCTTCATGTTTTTGAACACCGATCATGATCCTCCAAAATTTCAGACCGTTTCATGCTCTTCATATTTTTGACACCTTTTGAAGCTATTCATATTTTTCACACCTTTTCAGGCTCTTCATGTTTTTCCACACCACTTCATGCTTCTCATATTTTTCAGCCCGTTTCATGCTCCTCATGAATTTCACACCTTTTGAAGCTCTTCATATTTTTCACAACTTTTCAGGCTCTTCATGTTTCTGATCACCGTTTCATGCTCCTCCTATCTTTCAGAGAGTTTCATGCTCCTCATGTATTTCACACCTTTTCAAGCTCTTCATATTTTTCACACCTTTTCAGGCTCTTCATGTTTTTCTACACCACTTCATGCTTCTATTTTTCAGACCGTTTCATGCTCCTCATGAATTTCACACCTTTTGAAACTCTTCATATTTTTCACAACTTTTCAGGCTCTTCATGTTTCTGATCACCGTTTCATGCTCCTCCTATCTTTCAGACCGTTTCATGCTTCTCATATTTTTGACACCATTTGAAGCTCTTCATATTTTTCACACATTTTCAGGCTCCCCATGTTTTTGAACACTGCTCATGATCCTCCGAATTTTCAGACCGTTTCATGCTCTTCATATTTTTGACACCTTTTGAAACTCTTCATATTTTTCACACCTTTTCAGTTTCTTCATGTTTTTCCACACCACTTCATGCTTCTCATATTTTTCAGACTGTTTCATGCTCCTCATGAATTTCACACCTTTTGAAGCTATTCATATTTTTCACACCTTTTCAGGCTCTTCATGTTTTTCCACACCACTTCATGCTTCTCATATTTTTCAGACCGTTTCATGCTCCTCATGAATTTCACACCTTTTGAAGCTCTTCATATTTCTCACACCTTTTCAGGCTCCTCATGTTTTTGATCACCGTTTCATGCTCCTCCAATTTTTCAGAACGTTTCGTACTCCTCATATTTTTGACACCTTTTGAAGCTCTTCATATTTTTCACACCTTTTGAAGCTCTTCATATTTTTCACACCTTTTGAAGCTCTTCATATTTTTCACACCTTTTCAGGGTGTTCATGTTTTTGAACACCTCATCATGCTCTTCCCATTTTTCAGAATGTTTCATGCTCCTCATGTATTTCACACCTTTTGAAGCTCTTCATATTTTTCACAACTTTTCAGGCTCTTCATGTTTTTGAACACCGCATCATGCTCCTCCTATTTTTCAGAATGTTTCATGCTCCTCATGTATTTCAGACATTTTGAAGCTCTCCATATTTTTCACACCTTTTCAGGCTCTTCATGTTTTTGAACACCATTTCATGCTCCTCCTATTTTTCAGACTGTTTCATGGTCATCTATTTTTTGACACCTTTTGAAGCTCTTCATATTTTTCACACCTTTTGAAGCTCTTCACATTTTTCACACCTTTTCAGGCTCTTCAATTTTTTGAACACCGTTTCATTCTCCTCCTATTTTTCAGACAGTTTCTTACTCCTCATATTTTTGACACGTTTTGAGGCTCTTCATATTTTTCACACCTTTTCAGGCTCTTCATGATTTTCAACAACGTTTCATGGTCCTCCAACTTTTCAGAACGTTTCATGTTCCTCATAATTTTGACACCTTTTAAAGCTTTTCATATTTTTCACACCTTTTCAGGCTCTTCATGTTTTGAACACCGCTTCATGCTCCTCCTATTTTTCAGACCGTTTCAGGCTCCTCATATTTTTGACACCTTTTGATGTTCTTCATATTTTTCACACCTTTTGAAGCTCTTTATATATTTCACACCATTTCCGTCTCTTCATGTTTTCAACATCACTTCATGCGCCTCCTATTGTTCAGACCCTTTCATGCTAAACTAATTTTGACACCTTATGAAGCTCTTCATATTTTTCACACCTTTTCAGGCTCTTCATGTTTTTGAACACCGCTTCATGCTCGTCTTATTTGCAGACCGTTTCATGCTCCTCATAATTTGACACCTTTTGAAGCTATTCATATTTTTCATAACTTTTCAGGCTCTTCATGTTTCTGATCACCGTTTCATGCTCCTCCTATCTTTCAGACCGTTTCATGCTTCTCATATTTTTGACACCATTTGAAGCTCTTCATATTTCTCACACCTTTTCAGGCTCCTCATGTTTGTGATCACCGTTTCATGCTCCTCCTATTTTTCAGAACGTTTCATGCTCCTCATATTTTTGATACCTTTTGAAGCTCTTTATATTTTCACACGTTTTCAGGCTCTTCATGATTTTGAACACCGCTTCATGAACCTCCTATTTTACAGACCGTTTCATGCTCTTTATATTTTTGACCCCTTTTGAAGCTCTTCATATATTTCACACATTTTCAGGCTCTTCATATTTTTCAACACCGTTTGATGCTGCTTCTATTTTTCAGGCCGTTTCATGCTCCTCATATTTTTCACACCTTTTGAAGCTCTTCATATTTTTCACACCTTTTCAGGCTCTTCATGTTTTTCAACACCGTTTCATGCTGCTTCTATTTTTCAGACCGTTTCATGCTCCTCATATTTTTGACACCTCTTGAAACTCTTCATATTTTTCACACCTTTTCAGGCTCTTCATGTTTTTCAACACCGTTTCATGATCCTCCTATTTTTCAGACCGTTTCATGCTCATCTCATTTTTGACACCTTTTGAAGCTTTTCATATTTTTCACAACTTTTTAGCCTCTTCATGTTTTTGAACACCGCTTCATGCTCCTCCTATTTTTCAGAGAGTTTCATGCTCCTAATATATTTCACTCCTTTTGAAGCTCTTCATATTTTTCACACCTTTTCAGGCTCTTCATGTTTTTCCACACCACTTCATGCTTCTATTTTTCATCCCGTTTCATGGTCCTCATGTATTTCACACCTTTTGAAGCTCATCATATTTTTCACACCTTTTCAGGATCTTCATGATTTTCAACACCATTTCATGCCGCATCTATCTTTCAGACCGTTTCATTCTTCTCATATTTTTGACACCATTTGAAGCTCTTCATATTTTTCACACCTTTTCAGTCTCCTCATGTTTTTGAACACTGCTCATGATCCTCCAAATTTTCAGACCGTTTCATGCTCTTCATATTTTTAACACCTTTTGAAGCTCTTCATATTTTTAACACCTTTTCAGGCTCTTCATGTTTTTCCACACCACTTCATGCTTCTCCTATTTTTCAGAAAGGTTTCATGCTCCTCATGTATTTCACACCTTTTGACGCTATTCATATTTTTCATAACTTTTCAGGCTCTTCATGTTTCTGATCACCGTTTCATGCTCCTCCTATCTTTCAGACCGTTTCATGCTTCTCATATTTTTGACACCATTTGAAGCTCTTCATATTTTTCACACATTTTCAGGCACTTCACGTTTTTGAACACCGCTCATGATCCTCCAAAATTTCAGACCGTTTCATGCTCTTCATATTTTTGACACCTTTTGAAGCTCCTCATATTTTTCACACCTTTTCATGCTCTTCATGTTTTTCCACACCACTTCATGCTTCTCATATTTTTCAGATCGTTTCATGCTCCTCATGAATTTCACACCTTTTGAAGCTCTTCATATTTTTCACACCTTTTCAGTCTCTTCATGTTTCTGATCACCGTTTCATGCTCCTCCTATCTTTCAGACCTTTTCATGCTTCTCATAATTTTGACTCCATTTGAAGCTCTTCATATTTTTCACACCTTTTCAGGCTCCTCATGTTTTTGAACACTGCTCATGATCCTCCGAATTTTCAAACCTTTTCATGCTCTTCGTATTTTTAAAACCTTTTGAAGCTCTTCATATTTTTCACACCTTTTCAGGCTCTTCCTGTTTTTCCACATCACTTCATGCTTCTCATATTTTTCAGACTGTTTCATGCTCCTCATTAATTTCACAACTTTTGAAGCTCTTCATACTTCTCACACCTTTTCAGGCTCCTCATGTTTTTGATCACCGTTTCATGCTCCTCCTATTTTTCAGAACGTTTCATGCTCCTCATATTTTTGACACCTTTTGAAGCTCTTCATATTTTTCACACGTTTTCAGGCTCTTCATATTTTTCAACACCGTTTCATGCTGCTTCTATTTTTCAGGCCGTTTCATGCTCCTCATATTTTTCACACCTTTTGAAGCTCTTCATATTTTTCACACCTTTTCAGGCTCTTCATATTTTTCAACACCGTTTCATGCTGCTTCTATATTTCAGGCCGTTTCATGCTCCTCATATTTTTCACACCTTTTGAAGCTCTTCATATTTTTCACACCTTTTCAGGCTCTTCATGTTTTTCAACACCATTTCATGCTGCTTCTATATTTCAGGCCGTTTCATGCTCATCTCATTTTTGACACCTTTTGAAGCTTTTCATATTTTTCACAACTTTTTAGCCTCTTCATGTTTTTGAACACCGCTTCATGCTCCTCCTATTTTTCAGAGAGTTTCATGCTCCTAATATATTTCACTCCTTTTGAAGCTCTTCATATTTTTCACACCTTTTCAGGCTCTTCATGTTTTTCCACACCACTTCATGCTTCTATTTTTCAGCCCGTTTCATGGTCTTCATGTATTTCACACCTGTTTTGGCTCTTCATGTTTTTCAACACCATTTCATGCCGCATCTATCTTTCAGACCGTTTCATTCTTCTCATATTTTTGACACCATTTGAAGCTCTTCATATTTTTCACACCTGTTCAGGCGCTTCATGTTTTTCCACACCACTTCATGCTTCTCCTATTTTTCAGAAAGGTTTCATGCTCCTCATGAGTTTCACACCTTTTGAAGCTATTCATATTTTTCACAACTTTTCAGTCTCTTCATGTTTCTGATGACCGTTTCATGCTACTCCTATCTTTCAGACCTTTTCATGCTTCTCATATTTTTGACACCATTTGAAGCTCTTCATATTTTTCACACCTTTTCAGGCTCTTCATGTTTTTGAACACTGCGCATGATCCTCCGAATTTTCAAACCGTTTCATGCTCTTCATATTTTTGACACCTTTTGAAACTCTTCATATTTTTCACACCTTTTCAGGTTCTTCATGTTTTTCCACACCACTTCATACTTCTCGTATTTTTCAAACCTTTTCATGCTTCTCATGAATTTCACACCTTTTGAAGCTCTTCATATTTTTCACAACTTTTCAGGCTCTTCATGTTTCTGATCACCGTTTCATGCTCCTCCTATCTTTCACAGCGTTTCATGTTTCTCATATTTTTGACACCATTTGAAGCTCTTCATATTTTTCACACCTTTTCAGGCTCTTCATGTTTTTGAACACCGATCATGATCCTCCAAAATTTCAGACCGTTTCATGCTCTTCATATTTTTGACACCTTTTGAAGCTATTCATATTTTTCACACCTTTTCAGGCTGTTCATGTTTTTCCACACCACTTCATGCTTCTCATATTTTTCAGACCGTTTCATGCTCCTCATGAATTTCACACCTTTTGAAGCTCTTCATATTTCTCACACCTTTTCAGGCTCCTCATGTTTTTGATCACCGTTTCATGCTCCTCCTATTTTTCAGAACGTTTCATGCTCCTCATATTTTTGACACCTTTTGAAGCTCTTCATATTTTTCACACGTTTTCAGGCTCTTCATGATTTTGAACACCGCTTCATGAACCTCCTATTTTACAGACCGTTTCATGCTCTTTATATTTTTGACCCCTTTTGAAGCTCTTCATATTTTTCACACCTTTTCAGGCTCTTCATGTTTTTCAACACCGTTTCATGCTGCTTCTATTTTTCAGACCGTTTCATGCTCCTCATATTTTTCACACCTTTTGAAGCTCTTCATATTTTTCACACCTTTTCAGGCTCTTCATATTTTTGAACACAGCTTCATGCGCCTCCTATTTTTCAGACCGTTTCATGCTCCTCATATTTTTGACACCTTTTGAAGCTCTTCATATTTTTCACACCTTTTCAGGCTCTTCATGATTTTCAACACCGTTTCATGATCCTCCTATTTTTCAGACCGTTTCATGCTCATCTCATTTTTGACACCTTTTGAAGCTTTTCATATTTCTCACAACTTTTTAGGCTCTTCATGTTCTTGAACACCGCTTCATGCTCCTCCTATTTTTCAGAGAGTTTCATGCTCCTAATATATTTCACTCCTTTTGAAGCTCTTCATATTTTTCACAGCTTTTCAGGCTCTGCATGTTTTACACACCACTTCATGCTTCTATTTTTCAGCCCGTTTCATGGTCCTCATGAATTTCACACCTTTGGAGGCTCTTCATATTTTTCACACCTTTTCAGGCTCTTCATGTTTTTGAACACCATTTCATGCCTCATCTATCTTTCAGACCGTTTCATTCTTCTCATATTTTGACACCATTTGAAGCTCTTCATATTTTTCACACCTTTTCAGGCTCTTCATGTTTTTGAACACCGCTTCATGCTCCTCCTATTTTTCAGAACGTTTCATGCTCCTCATATTTTTGACACCTTTTGAAGCTCTTCATATTTTTCACACGTTTTGAAGCTCTTCATATTTTTCACACCTTTTGAAGCTCTTCATATTTTTCACACCTTTTCAGGCTCTTCATGTTTTTGAACTCCGCTTCATGCTCCTCCTATTTTTCAGAACGTTTCATGCTCCTCATATTTTTGACACCTTTTGAAGCTCTTCATATTTTTCACACCTTTTGAAGCTCTTCATATTTTTCACACCTTTTGAAGCTCTTCATATTTTTCACACCTTTTCAGGCTGTTCATGTTTTTGAACACCTCATCATGCTCTTCCTATTTACCAGAATGTTTCATGCTCCTCATGTATTTCACACCTTTTGAAGCTCTTCATATTTTTCACACCTTTTCAGGCTCTTCATGTTTTTGAACACCGCATCATGCTCCTCCTATTTTTCAGAATGTTTCATGCTCCTCATGTATTTCAGACATTTTGAAGCTCTCCATATTTTTCACACCTTTTCAGGCTCTTCATGTTTTTGAACACCATTTCATGCTCCTCCTATTTTTCAGACTGTTTCATGGTCATCTATTTTTTGACACCTTTTGAAGCTCTTCATATTTTTCACACCTTTTGAAGCTCTTCACATTTTTCACACCTTTTCAGGCTCTTCAATTTTTTGAACACCGTTTCATTCTCCTCCTATTTTTCAGACAGTTTCTTACTCCTCATATTTTTGACACGTTTTGAGGCTCTTCATATTTTTCACACCTTTTCAGGCTCTTCATGATTTTCAACAACGTTTCATGGTCCTCCTACTTTTTAGAACGTTTCATGTTCCTCATAATTTTGACACCTTTTAAAGCTTTTCATATTTTTCACACCTTTTCAGGCTCTTCATGTTTTGAACACCGCTTCATGCTCCTCCTATTTTTCAGACCGTTTCAGGCTCCTCATATTTTTGACACCTTTTGATGTTCTTCATATTTTTCACACCTTTTGAAGCTCTTTATATATTTCACACCATTTCCGGCTCTTCATGTTTTCAACATCACTTCATGCGCCTCCTATTGTTCAGACCCTTTCATGCTAAACTAATTTTGACACCTTATGAAGCTCTTCATATTTTTCACACCTTTTCAGGCTCTTCATGTTTTTGAACACCGCTTCATGCTCGTCCTATTTGCAGACCGTTTCATGCTCCTCATAATTTGACACCCTTTGAAGCTCTTCATATTTTTCACACCTTTTCCGTCTCTGCAATTTTTGAACACGACTTCATGATCCCCCTATTTTTCAGACCGTTTCATGCTCCACATGTATTTCACACCTTTAGAAGCTCTTCATATTTGCACACATTTTCAGGCTCTTCATGTTTTTCACAACCACTTCATGCTCCTCCTATTTTTCAGACCGTTTCATGCTCCTCATATTTTTGACACCTTTTGAAGTTCTTCATATTTTTCACACCTTTTCAGGCTCTTCATGTTTTTGAACACCACTTCATGCTCCTCCTATTTTTCAAACCGTTTCATGCTCCTCATATTTTTGACACCTTTTGAAACTCTTCATATTTTTCAGACCTTTTCAAGCTCTTCATGTTTCTGAACAACGCTTCATGCTCCTCCTAATTTTTAGACCTCTTCATGCTCCTCATGTATTTCACACCTTTTGAAGCTCTTCATGTTTTTATCACCTTTTCAGGCTCTGCATGTTTTTCAGGACCGCTTCATGCTCCTCCTATTTTTCAGATCGTTTCATTCTCCTCCTATTTTTAACACCTTTTGAAGCTCTTCATATATTTCACACCTTTTCAGGCTCTTCTTTTTTTTCAACACCACTTCATGCTCCTCCTTTTTTTCAGACCGTTTCATGCTCATCTCATTTTCGACACCTTTTGAAGCTCTTCATATTTTTCACACCTTTTCAGGCTCTTCATGTTTTTCAACACCGCTTCATGCTCCTCCTATTTTTCAGAATGTTTCATGCTCCTCATGTATTTCACACCTTTTGAAGCTCTTCATATTTTTCACACCTTTTGAAGCTCTTCATTTTTTTCACACCTTTTGAAGCTCTTCATATTTTTCACACCTTTTTAAGCTCTTCATATTTTTCACACCTTTTCAGGCTCTTCATGTTTTTGAACACCGTATCATGCTCCTCCTATTTTTCAGAATATTTCATGCTCCTCATATATTTCACACATTTTGAAGCTCTTCATATTTTTCACACCTTTTCAGGCTCTTCATGTTTTTGAACACCATTTCATGCTCCTCCTATTTTTCAGACCGTTTCATGGTCATCTATTTTTTGACACCATTTGAAGCTCTTCATATTTTTCACACCTTTTGAAGCTCTTCACATTTTTCACACCTTTTCAGGCTCTTCATGTTTTTGAACACCGTTTCATTCTCCCCTAGATTTCAGAACCTTTCATGCTCCTCATATTTTTGACACCTTATGAAGCTCTTCATATTTTTCACAATTTTGAACCTCTTCATATATTTCACACCTTTTCAGGCTCTTCATGTTTTTCATCACCACTTCATGCTTCTGCTATTTTTCAGACCGTTTCATGCTCATCTAATATTTGACACTTTTGAAGCTCTTCATATTTTTGACACCTTTTGAAGCTCTTCACATTTTTCACACCTTTTCAGGCTCTTCATGATTTTAACACCGTTTCATTCTCCTCCTATTTTTCAGACAGTTTCTTACTCCTCATATTTTTGACACGTTTTGAGGCTCTTCATATTTTTCACACCTTTTCAGGCTCTTCATGATTTTGAACAACGTTTTATGATCCTCCTACTTTTCAGAACGTTTCATGTTCCTCATAATTTTGACACCTTTTGAAGCTCTTCATATTTTTCACACCTTTTCAGTCTCTGCATTTTTTTGAACACCGCTTCATGATCCTCCTATTTTTCAGACCGTTTCATGCTCCACATGTATTTCACACCTTTTGAAGCTCTTCATATTTTGCACACATTTTCAGGCTCTTCATGTTTTTTACAACCACTTCATGCTCCTCCTCTTTTTCAGACCGTTTCATGCTCCTCATAAATTTGACACCTTTTGAAGTTCTTCATATTTTTCACACCTTTTCAGGCTCTTCATGTTTCTGAACAACGCTTCATGCTCCTCCTAATTTTCAGACCGTTTAATGCTCCTCATGTGTTTCACACCTTTTGAAGCTCTTCATATTTTTCACAACTTTTCAGGCACTTCATGTTTTTCAACACCACTTCCTGCTCCTCCTATTTTTCAGACCATTTCATGCTCCTCATATATTTGACACGTTTTGAGGCTCTTTATATTTTTCTCACCTTTTCAGGCTCTGCATGTTGTTCAAGACCGCTTCATGCTCCTCCTATTATTCAGACCGTTTCATTCTCCTCATATTTTTAACACCTTTTGAAGCTCTTCATATATTTCACACCTTTTCAGGCTCTTCTTTTTTTTTCAACACCACTTCATGCTCCTCCTTTTTTTCAGACCGTTTCGTGCTCATCTCATTTTTGACACCTTTTGAAGCTCTTCATATTTTTCACACCTTTTGAAGCTCTTCAAATTTTTCACACTTTTTCAGGCTCTTCATGTTTTCCAACACCGCATCATGCTCCTCATATATTTCAGACCGTTTCTTGCTCCTCATATTTTTGACACATTTTGAAGCTCTTCATATTTTTGACAACATTTCAGGCTCTTCATGTTTTTCCACACCACTTCATGCTTCTTTTTTTCAGCCCTTTTCATGGTCCTCATGTATTTCTCACCTTTTGAAGCTCTTCATATTTTTCACACCTTTTCAGGCTCTTCATGTTTTTCAACACCATTTCATGCCGCATCTATCTTTCAGACCGTTTCATTCTTCTCATATTTTGACACCATTTGAAGCTCTTCATATTTTTCACACCTTTTCAGGCACTTCACGTTTTTGAACACCGCTCATGATCCTCCAAAATTTCAGACCGTTTCATGCTCTTCATATTTTTGACACCTTTTGAAGCTCCTCATATTTTTCACACCTTTTCATGCTCTTCATGTTTTTCCACACCACTTCATGCTTCTCATATTTTTCAGATCGTTTCATGCTCCTCATGAATTTCACACCTTTTGAAGCTCTTCATATTTTTCACACCTTTTCAGTCTCTTCATGTTTCTGATCACCGTTTCATGCTCCTCCTATCTTTCAGACCTTTTCATGCTTCTCATAATTTTGACTCCATTTGAAGCTCTTCATATTTTTCACACCTTTTCAGGCTCCTCATGTTTTTGAACACTGCTCATGATCCTCCGAATTTTCAAACCTTTTCATGCTCTTCGTATTTTTAAAACCTTTTGAAGCTTTTCATATTTTTCACACCTTTTCAGGCTCTTCCTGTTTTTCCACACCAATTCATGCTTCTCATATTTTTCAGACTGTTTCATGCTCCTCATTAATTTCACAACTTTTGAAGCTCTTCATACTTCACACACCTTTTCAGGCTCCTCATGTTTTTGATCACAGTTTCATGCTCCTCCTATTTTTCAGAACGTTTCATGCTCCTCATATTTTTGACACCTTTTGAAGCTCTTCATATTTTTCACACGTTTTCAGGCTCTTCATATTTTTCAACACCGTTTCATGCTGCTTCTATTTTTCAGGCCGTTGCATGCTCCTCATATTTTTCACACCTTTTGAAGCTCTTCATATTTTTCACACCTTTTCAGGCTCTTCATATTTTTCAACACCGTTTCATGCTGCTTCTATATTTCAGGCCGTTTCATGCTCCTCATATTTTTCACACCTTTTGAAGCTCTTCATATTTTTCACACCTTTTCAGGCTCTTCATGTTTTTCAACACCGTTTCATGCTGCTTCTATTTTTCAGACCGTTTCATGCTCCTCATATTTTTGACACCTCTTGAAACTCTTCATATTTTTCACACCTTTTCAGGCTCTTCATGTTTTTCAACACCGTTTCATGATCCTCCTATTTTTCAGACCGTTTCATGCTCATCTCATTTTTGACACCTTTTGAAGCTTTTCATATTTTTCACAACTTTTTAGCCTCTTCATGTTTTTGAACACCGCTTCATGCTCCTCCTATTTTTCAGAGAGTTTCATGCTCCTAATATATTTCACTCCTTTTGAAGCTCTTCATATTTTTCACACCTTTTCAGGCTCTTCATGTTTTTCCACACCACTTCATGCTTCTATTTTTCAGCCCGTTTCATGGTCTTCATGTATTTCACACCTGTTTTGGCTCTTCATGTTTTTCAACACCATTTCATGCCGCATCTATCTTTCAGACCGTTTCATTCTTCTCATATTTTTGACACCATTTGAAGCTCTTCATATATTTCACACCTTTTCAGTCTCTTCATGTTTTTGAACACCGCTCATGATCCTCCAAATTTTCAGACTGTTTCATGCTCTTCATATTTTTAACACCTTTTGAAGCTCTTCATATTTTTCACACCTTTTCAGGCGCTTCATGTTTTTCCACACCACTTCATGCTTCTCATATTTTTCAGAAAGGTTTCATGCTCCTCATGAATTTCACACCTTTTGAAGCTATTCATATTTTTCACAACTTTTCAGTCTCTTCATGTTTCTGATCACCGTTTCATGCTACTCCTATCTTTCAGACCTTTTCATGCTTCTCATATTTTTGACACCATTTGAAGCTCTTCATATTTTTCACACCTTTTCAGGCTCCTCATGTTTTTGAACACTGCGCATGATCCTCCGAATTTTCAAACCGTTTCATGCTCTTCATATTTTTGACACCTTTTGAAACTCTTCATATTTTTCACACCTTTTCAGGTTCTTCATGTTTTTCCACACCACTTCATACTTCTCGTATTTTTCAAACCTTTTCATGCTTCTCATGAATTTCACACCTTTTGAAGCTCTTCATATTTTTCACAACTTTTCAGGCTCTTCATGTTTCTGATCACCGTTTCATGCTCCTCCTATCTTTCACAGCGTTTCATGTTTCTCATATTTTTGACACCATTTGAAGCTCTTCATATTTTTCACAGCTTTTCAGGCTCTTCATGTTTTTGAACACCGATCATGTTCCTCCAAAATTTCAGACCGTTTCATGCTCTTCATATTTTTGACACCTTTTGAAGCTATTCATATTTTTCACACCTTTTCAGGCTCTTCATGTTTTTCCACACCACTTCATGCTCCTCCTATCTTTCAGACCGTTTCATGCTCCTCATGAATTTCACACCTTTTGAAGCTCTTCATATTTCTCACACCTTTTCAGGCTCCTCATGTTTTTGATCACCGTTTCATGCTCCTCCTATTTTTCAGAACGTTTCATGCTCCTCATATTTTTGACACCTTTTGAAGCTCTTCATATTTTTCACACGTTTTCAGGCTCTTCATGATTTTGAACACCGCTTCATGAACCTCCTATTTTACAGACCGTTTCATGCTCTTTATATTTTTGACCCCTTTTGAAGCTCTTCATATTTTTCACACCTTTTCAGGCTCTTCATGTTTTTCAACACCGTTTCATGCTGCTTCTATTTTTCAGACCGTTTCATGCTCCTCATATTTTTCACACCTTTTGAAGCTCTTCATATTTTTCACACCTTTTCAGGCTCTTCATATTTTTGAACACAGCTTCATGCTCCTCCTATTTTTCAGAACGTTTCAAGCTCCTCATATTTTTGACACCTTTTGAAGCTCTTCATATTTTTCACACGTTTTCAGGCTCTTCATGATTTTGAACACCGCTTCATGAACCTCCTATTTTACAGAACGTTTCATGCTCTTTATATTTTTGACCCCTTTTGAAGCTCTTCATATTTTTCACACCTTTTCAGGCTCTTCATGTTTTTCAACACCGTTTCATGCTGCTTCTATTTTTCAGACCGTTTCATGCTCCTCATATATTTCACACCTTTTGAAGCTCTTCATATTTTTCACACCTTTTCAGGCTCTTCATATTTTTGAACACAGCTTCATGCTCCTCCTATTTTTCAGACCGTTTCATGCTCCTCATATTTTTGACACCTTTTGAAGCTCTTCATATTTTTCACACCTTTTCAGGCTCTTCATGATTTTCAACACCGTTTCATGATCCTCCTATTTTTCAGACCGTTTCATGCTCATCTCATTTTTGACACCTTTTGAAGCTTTTCATATTTTTCACAACTTTTTAGGCTCTTCATGTTTTTGAACACCGCTTCATGCTCCTCCTATTTTTCAGAGAGTTTCATTCTCCTAATATATTTCACTCCTTTTGAAGCTCTTCATATTTTTCACAGCTTTTCAGGCTCTGCATGTTTTACACACCACTTCATGCTTCTATTTTTCAGCCCGTTTCATGGTCCTCATGTATTTCACACCTTTTGAGGCTCTTCATATTTTCCACACCTTTTCAGGCTCTTCATGTTTTTGAACACCATTTCATGCCTCATCTATCTTTCAGACCGTTTCATTCTTCTCATATTTTGACACCATTTGAAGCTCTTCATATTTTTCACACCTTTTCAGGCTCTTCATGTTTTTGAACACCGCTTCATGCTCCTCCTATTTTTCAGAACGTTTCATGCTCCTCATATTTTTGACACCTTTTGAAGCTCTTCATATTTTTCACACCTTTTGAAGCTCTTCATATTTTTCACACCTTTTGAAGCTCTTCATATTTTTCACACCTTTTCAGGCTCTTCATGTTTTTGAACACCGCTTCATGCTCCTCCTATTTTTCAGAACGTTTCATGCTCCTCATATTTTTGACACCTTTTGAAGCTCTTCATATTTTTCACACCTTTTGAAGCTCTTCATATTTTTCACACCTTTTGAAGCTCTTCATATTTTTCACACCTTTTCAGGCTGTTCATGTTTTTGAACACCTCATCATGCTCTTCCTATTTTTCAGAATGTTTCATGCTCCTCATGTATTTCACACCTTTTGAAGCTCTTCATATTTTTCACAACTTTTCAGGCTCTTCATGTTTTTGAACACCGCATCATGCTCCTCCTATTTTTCAGAATGTTTCATGCTCCTCATGTATTTCAGACATTTTGAAGCTCTCCATATTTTTCACACCTTTTCAGGCTCTTCATGTTTTTGAACACCATTTCATGCTCCTCCTATTTTTCAGACTGTTTCATGGTCATCTATTTTTTGACACCTTTTGAAGCTCTTCATATTTTTCACACCTTTTGAAGCTCTTCACATTTTTCACACCTTTTCAGGCTCTTCAATTTTTTGAACACCGTTTCATTCTCCTCCTATTTTTCAGACAGTTTCTTACTCCTCATATTTTTGACACGTTTTGAGGCTCTTCATATTTTTCACACCTTTTCAGGCTCTTCATGATTTTCAACAACGTTTCATGGTCCTCCAACTTTTCAGAACGTTTCATGTTCCTCATAATTTTGACACCTTTTAAAGCTTTTCATATTTTTCACACCTTTTCAGGCTCTTCATGTTTTGAACACCGCTTCATGCTCCTCCTATTTTTCAGACCGTTTCAGGCTCCTCATATTTTTGACACCTTTTGATGTTCTTCATATTTTTCACACCTTTTGAAGCTCTTTATATATTTCACACCATTTCCGTCTCTTCATGTTTTCAACATCACTTCATGCGCCTCCTATTGTTCAGACCCTTTCATGCTAAACTAATTTTGACACCTTATGAAGCTCTTCATATTTTTCACACCTTTTCAGGCTCTTCATGTTTTTGAACACCGCTTCATGCTCGTCTTATTTGCAGACCGTTTCATGCTCCTCATAATTTGACACCTTTTGAAGCTATTCATATTTTTCATAACTTTTCAGGCTCTTCATGTTTCTGATCACCGTTTCATGCTCCTCCTTTCTTTCAGACCGTCATGCTTCTCATATTTTTGACACCATTTGAAACTCTTCATATTTCTCACACCTTTTCAGGCTCCTCATGTTTGTGATCACCGTTTCATGCTCCTCCTATTTTTCAGAACGTTTCATGCTCCTCATATTTTTGATACCTTTTGAAGCTCTTTATATTTTCACACGTTTTCAGGCTCTTCATGATTTTGAACACCGCTTCATGAACCTCCTATTTTACAGACCGTTTCATGCTCTTTATATTTTTGACCCCTTTTGAAGCTCTTCATATATTTCACACATTTTCAGGCTCTTCATATTTTTCAACACCGTTTGATGCTGCTTCTATTTTTCAGGCCGTTTCATGCTCCTCATATTTTTCACACCTTTTGAAGCTCTTCATATTTTTCACACCTTTTCAGGCTCTTCATGTTTTTCAACACCGTTTCATGCTGCTTCTATTTTTCAGACCGTTTCATGCTCCTCATATTTTTGACACCTCTTGAAACTCTTCATATTTTTCACAGCTTTTCAGGCTCTTCATGTTTTTCAACACCGTTTCATGATCCTCCTATTTTTCAGACCGTTTCATGCTCATCTCATTTTTGACACCTTTTGAAGCTTTTCATATTTTTCACAACTTTTTAGCCTCTTCATGTTTTTGAACACCGCTTCATGCTCCTCCTATTTTTCAGAGAGTTTCATGCTCCTAATATATTTCACTCCTTTTGAAGCTCTTCATATTTTTCACACCTTTTCAGGCTCTTCATGTTTTTCCACACCACTTCATGCTTCTATTTTTCATCCCGTTTCATGGTCCTCATGTATTTCACACCTTTTGAAGCTCATCATATTTTTCACACCTTTTCAGGATCTTCATGATTTTCAACACCATTTCATGCCGCATCTATCTTTCAGACCGTTTCATTCTTCTCATATTTTTGACACCATTTGAAGCTCTTCATATTTTTCACACCTTTTCAGTCTCCTCATGTTTTTGAACACTGCTCATGATCCTCCAAATTTTCAGACCGTTTCATGCTCTTCATATTTTTAACACCTTTTGAAGCTCTTCATATTTTTAACACCTTTTCAGGCTCTTCATGTTTTTCCACACCACTTCATGCTTCTCCTATTTTTCAGAAAGGTTTCATGCTCCTCATGTATTTCACACCTTTTGACGCTATTCATATTTTTCATAACTTTTCAGGCTCTTCATGTTTCTGATCACCGTTTCATGCTCCTCCTATCTTTCAGACCGTTTCATGCTTCTCATATTTTTGACACCATTTGAAGCTCTTCATATTTTTCACACATTTTCAGGCACTTCACGTTTTTGAACACCGCTCATGATCCTCCAAAATTTCAGACCGTTTCATGCTCTTCATATTTTTGACACCTTTTGAAGCTCCTCATATTTTTCACACCTTTTCATGCTCTTCATGTTTTTCCACACCACTTCATGCTTCTCATATTTTTCAGATCGTTTCATGCTCCTCATGAATTTCACACCTTTTGAAGCTCTTCATATTTTTCACACCTTTTCAGTCTCTTCATGTTTCTGATCACCGTTTCATGCTCCTCCTATCTTTCAGACCTTTTCATGCTTCTCATAATTTTGACTCCATTTGAAGCTCTTCATATTTTTCACACCTTTTCAGGCTCCTCATGTTTTTGAACACTGCTCATGATCCTCCGAATTTTCAAACCTTTTCATGCTCTTCGTATTTTTAAAACCTTTTGAAGCTCTTCATATTTTTCACACCTTTTCAGGCTCTTCCTGTTTTTCCACATCACTTCATGCTTCTCATATTTTTCAGACTGTTTCATGCTCCTCATTAATTTCACAACTTTTGAAGCTCTTCATACTTCTCACACCTTTTCAGGCTCCTCATGTTTTTGATCACCGTTTCATGCTCCTCCTATTTTTCAGAACGTTTCATGCTCCTCATATTTTTCACACCTTTTGAAGCTCTTCATATTTTTCACACCTTTTCCGTCTCTGCAATTTTTGAACACGACTTCATGATCCCCCTATTTTTCAGACCGTTTCATGCTCCACATGTATTTCACACCTTTAGAAGCTCTTCATATTTGCACACATTTTCAGGCTCTTCATGTTTTTCACAACCACTTCATGCTCCTCCTATTTTTCAGACCGTTTCATGCTCCTCATATTTTTGACACCTTTTGAAGTTCTTCATATTTTTCACACCTTTTCAGGCTCTTCATGTTTTTGAACACCACTTCATGCTCCTCCTATTTTTCAAACCGTTTCATGCTCCTCATATTTTTCACACCTTTTGAAACTCTTCATATTTTTCAGACCTTTTCAAGCTCTTCATGTTTCTGAACAACGCTTCATGCTCCTCCTAATTTTTAGACCTCTTCATGCTCCTCCTGTATTTCACACCTTTTGAAGCTCTTCATATTTTTATCACCTTTTCAGGCTCTGCATGTTTTTCAAGACCGCTTCATGCTCCTCCTATTTTTCAGACCGTTTCATTCTCCTCATATTTTTAACACCTTTTGAAGCTCTTCATATATTTCACACCTTTTCAGGCTCTTCTTTTTTTTCAACACCACTTCATGCTCCTCCTTTTTTTCAGACCGTTTCATGCTCATCTCATTTTTGACACCTTTTGAAGCTCTTCATATTTTTCACACCTTTTCAGGCTCTTCATGTTTTTCAACAATGCTTCATGCTCCTCCTATTTTTCAGAATGTTTCATGCTCCTCATGTATTTCACACCTTTTGAAGCTCTTCATATTTTTCACACCTTTTGAAGCTCTTCATTTTTTTCACACCTTTTGAAGCTCTTCATATTTTTCACACCTTTTTAAGCTCTTCATATTTTTCACACTTTTCAGGCTCTTCATGTTTTTGAACACCGTATCATGCTCCTCCTATTTTTCAGAATATTTCATGCTCCTCATATATTTCACACATTTTGAAGCTCTTCATATTTTTCACACCTTTTCAGGCTCTTCATGTTTTTGAACACATTTCATGCTCCTCCTATTTTTCAGACCGTTTCATGGTCATCTATTTTTTGACACCATTTGAAGCTCTTCATATTTTTCACACCTTTTGAAGCTCTTCACATTTTTCACACCTTTTCAGGCTCTTCATGTTTTTGAACACCGTTTCATTCTCCCCTAGATTTCAGAACCTTTCATGCTCCTCATATTTTTGACACCTTATGAAGCTCTTCATATTTTCACAATTTTGAACCTCTTCATATATTTCACACCTTTTCAGGCTCTTCATGTTTTTCATCACCACTTCATGCTTCTGCTATTTTTCAGACCGTTTCATGCTCATCTAATATTTGACACTTTTGAAGCTCTTCATATTTTTGACACCTTTTGAAGCTCTTCACATTTTTCACACCTTTTCAGGCTCTTCATGATTTTAACACCGTTTCATTCTCCTCCTATTTTTCAGACAGTTTCTTACTCCTCATATTTTTGACACGTTTTGAGGCTCTTCATATTTTTTACACCTTTTCAGGCTCTTCATGATTTTGAACAACGTTTTATGATCCTCCTACTTTTCAGAACGTTTCATGTTCCTCATAATTTTGACACCTTTTGAAGCTCTTCATATTTTTCACACCTTTTCAGTCTCTGCATTTTTTTGAACACCGCTTCATGATCCTCCTATTTTTCAGACCGTTTCATGCTCCACATGTATTTCACACCTTTTGAATCTCTTCATATTTTGCACACATTTTCAGGCTCTTCATGTTTTTTACAACCACTTCATGCTCCTCCTCTTTTTCAGACCGTTTCATGCTCCTCATAATTTTGACACCTTTTGAAGTTCTTCATATTTTTCACACCTTTTCAGGCTCTTCATGTTTTTGAACACCGCTTCATGCTCCTCCTATTTTTCAGACCGTTTCAAGCTCCTCATATTTTTCACACCTTTTGAAGCTCTTCATATTTTTCAGACCTTTTCAGGCTCTTCATGTTTCTGAACAACGCTTCATGCTCCTCCTAATTTTCAGACCGTTTAATGCTCCTCATGTGTTTCACACCTTTTGAAGCTCTTCATATTTTTCACAACTTTTCAGGCACTTCATGTTTTTCAACACCACTTCCTGCTCCTCCTATTTTTCAGACCTTTTCATGCTCCTCATATATTTGACACCTTTTGAAGCTCTTCATATTTTTCACACCTTTTGAAGCTCGTCATATTTTTCACAAGTTTTAAGGCTCTTCATGTTTATCAACACCGCTTCATGCTCCTCCTATTTTTCAGACCTTTTCATGCTCCTCATATATTTGACACCTTTTGAAGCTCTTCATATTTTTCACACCTTTTCACGCTCCTCGGTTTTTCAACACCGCCTTATGCTCCTCCTTTTTTTCAGACTGTTTTATGTTCCTCATGTAATTCACACCTTTTGAAGCTCTTTATATTTTTCACACCTTTTCAGGCTCTTCATGTTTTTCAACACCACTTCATGCTCCTCCTAATTTTCAGACCATTTCATGCTCATCTAATTTTTGACACCTTTTGAAACTCTTCATATATTTCACACCTTTTGAAGCTCTCTATATTTTTCACTTTTTTGAAGCTCTTCATATTTTTCACACCTTTTCAGGCTCTTCATGTTTTTCAACAGCATTTCATGCTGCTTCTTTTTTCAGACCGATTCATGCTCCTCATATTTTTCACACCTTTTGAAGCCCTTCATATTTTTCACACCTTTTCCGGCTCTTCATGTTTTTGAACACAGCTTCACGCTTCTCCTATTTTTCAGACCGTTTCATGCTCCTAATATTTTTGACACCTTTTGAAGCTCTTCATAATTTTCACACCTTTTCAGGCTCTTCAAGTTTTCCAACACCACTTCATGCTCCTCCTATTTTTCAGACCGTTTCATGCTCCTCATATTTTTGACACTTATTGAAGCTCTTCATATTTTTCACTCCTTTTCAGGCTCTTCATGATTTTCAACACCGCTTCATGGTCCTCCTATTTTTCAGACAGTTTCATGCTCATCTCATTTTTGACACCTTTTGAAGCTTTTCAAATTTTTCACAACATTTCAGGCTCTTCATGTTTTTGAACACCGCTTCATGCTCCTCCTATTTTTCAGAGAGTTTCATGCTCCTCATGTATTTCACACCTTTTGAACCTCTTCATATTTTTCACGCTTTTTCAGGCTCTTCATGGTTTGCACTACCACTTCATGCTCCTCCTATTTTTCAGACCGTTTCATGCTCATCTCGTTTTTGAAACCTTTAGAATCTCTTCATATTTTTCACACCTTTTCAGGCTCTTCATGTTTTTCAACACAGCTTCATGCTCCTCCTTTTTTTCAGACCGTTTCATGCTCATCTCATTTTTGACACCTTTTCAAACCTTTCATATATTTCACACCTTTTCAGGCTCTTCATGTTTTTGAACACCGCTTCATGCCTCTCCTATTTTTCACACCGTATACAGCTCCTCATATTTTTCACACCTATTGAAGCTCTTCATATTTTTCACACCTTTTCAGGCTGTTCATGTTTTTCCACACCACTTCTTGCTTCTATTTTTCAGACCGTTTCATGCTCCTCATGAATTTCACACCTTTTGAAGCTCTTCATATTTTTCACAACTTTTCAGGCTCTTCATGTTTCTGATCAACGTTTCATGCTCCTCCTATCTTTCAGACCGTTTCATGCTTCTCATATTTTTGACACCATTTGAAGCTCTTCATATTTTTCACACCTTTTCAGGCTCCCCATGTTTTTGAACACTGCTCATGATCCTCCGAATTTTCAGAGCGTTTCATGCTCTTCATATTTTTGACACCTTTTGAAACTCTTCATATTATTCACACCTTTTCAGTTTCTTCATGTTTTTCCACACCACTTCATGCTTCTCATATTTTTCAGACTGTTTCATGCTCCTCATGAATTTCACACCTTTTGAAGCTATTCATATTTTTCACACCTTTTCAGGCTCTTCATGTTTTTCCACACCACTTCATGCTTCTCATATTTTTCAGACCGTTTCATGCTCCTCATGAATTTCACACCTTTTGAAGCTCTTCATATTTCTCACACCTTTTCAGGCTCCTCATGTTTTTGATCACCGTTTCATGCTCCTCCTATTTTTCGGAACGTTTCATACTCCTCATATTTTTGACACCTTTTGAAGCTCTTCATATTTTTCACACGTTTTCAGGCTCTTCATGATTTTGAACACCGCGTCATGAACCTCCTATTTTACAGACCGTTTCATGCAGTTTATATTTTTGACCCCTTTTGAAGCTCTTCATATTTTTCACACCTTTTCAGGCTCTTCATATTTTTCAACACCGTTTCATGCTGCTTCTATTTTTCAGGCCATTTCATGCTCCTCATATTTTTCACACCTTTTGAAGCTCTTCATATTTTTCACACCTTTTCAGGCTCTTCATGTTTTTCAACACCATTTCATGATCCTCCTATTTTTTAGACCGTTTCATGCTCATCTCATTTTTGACACCTTTTGAAGCTTTTCATATTTTTCACAACTTTTTAGGCTCTTCATGTTTTTGAACACCGCTTCATGCTCCTCCTATTTTTCAGAGAGTTTCATGCTCCTAATATATTTCACTCCTTTTGAAGCTCTTCATATTTTTCACACCTTTTCAGGCTCTTCATGTTTTTCCACACCACTTCATGCTTCTTTTTTTCAGCCCTTTTCATGGTCCTCATGTATTTCTCACCTTTTGAAGCTCTTCATATTTTTCACACCTTTTCAGGCTCTTCATGTTTTTCAACACCATTTCATGCCGCATCTATCTTTCAGACCGTTTCATTCTTCTCATATTTTGACAGCATTTGAAGCTCTTCATATTTTTCACACCTTTTCAGGATCTTCATGTTTTTGAACACCGCTCATGATCCTCCAAATTTTCAGACCGTTTCATGCTCTTCATATTTTTAACACCTTTTGAAGCTCTTCATATTTTTCATACCTTTTCAGGCTCTTCATGTTTTTCCACACCACTTCATGCTTCTCCTGTTTTTCAGAAAGGTTTCATGCTCCTCATGAATTTCACAACTTTTGAAGCTCTTCATATTTTTCACACCTTTTCAGGCTCTTCATGTTTCTGATCACCGTTTCATGCTCCTCCTATCTTTCACAGCGTTTCATGTTTCTCATATTTTTGACACCATTTGAAGCTCTTCATATTTTTCACACCTTTTAAAGCTCTTCATGTTTTTGAACACCGATCATGATCCTCCAAAATTTCAGACCGTTTCATGCTCTTCATATTTTTGACACCTTTTGAAGCTATTCATATTTTTCACACCATTTCAGGCTCTTCATGTTTTTCCACACCACTTCATGCTTCTCATATTTTTCAGCCCGTTTCATGCTCCTCATGAATTTCACACCTTTTCAAGCTCTTCATATTTTTCACACCTTTTCAGGCTCTTCATGTTTTTCCACACCACTTCATGCTTCTATTTTTCAGACCGATTCATGCTCCTCATGAATTTCACACCTTTTGAAGCTCTTCATATTTTTCACAACTTTTCAGGCTCTTCATGTTTCTGATCACTGTTTCATGCTCCTCCTATCTTTCAGAGAGTTTCATGCTCCTCATGTATTTCACACCTTTTCAAGCTCTTCATATTTTTCACACCTTTTCAGGCTGTTCATGTTTTTCCACACCACTTCATGCATCTATTTTTCAGATCGTTTCATGCTCCTCATGAATTTCACACCTTTTGAAGCTCTTCATATTTTTCACAACTTTTCAGGCTCTTCATGTTTCTGATCACCGTTTCATGCTCCTCCTATCTTTCAGACCATTTCATGCTTCTCATATTTTTGACACCATTTGAAGCTCTTCATATTTTTCACACCTTTTCAGGCTCCCCATGTTTTTGAACACTGCTCATGATCCTCCGAATTTTCAGACCGTTTCATGCTCTTCATATTTTTGACACCTTTTGAAACTCTTCATATTTTTCACACCTTTTCAGGCTCTTCATGTTTTTCCACACCACTTCATGCTTCTCATATTTTTCAGACTGTTTCATGCTCCTCATGAATTTCACACCTTTTGAAGCTATTCATATTTTTCACACCTTTTCAGTCTCTTCATGTTTTTCCACACCACTTCATGCTTCTCATATTTTTCAGACCGTTTCATGCTCCTCATGAATTTCACACCTTTTGAAGCTCTTCATATTTCTCACACCTTTTCAGGCTCCTCATGTTTTTGATCACCGTTTCATGCTCCTCCTATTTTTCAAAACGTTTCATACTCCTCATATTTTTGACACCTTTTGAAGCTCTTCATATTTTTCACAGCTTTTCAGGCTCTGCATGTTTTTCCACACCACTTCATGCTTCTATTTTTCAGCCCGTTTCATGGTCCTCATGTATTTCACACCTTTTGAAGCTCTTCATATTTTTCACACCTTTTCAGGCTCTTCATGTTTTTCAACACCATTTCATGCCTCATCTATCTTTCAGACCGTTTCATTCTTCTCATATTTTGACACCATTTGAAGCTCTTCATATTTTTCACACCTTTAGAGGCTCTTCATGTTTTTGAACACCGCTTCATGCTCCTCCTATTTTTCAGAACGTTTCATGCTCCTCTTATTTTTGACACCTTTTGAAGCTCTTCATATTTTTGACACCTTTTGAAGCTCTTCATATTTTTCACACCTTTTGAAGCTCTTTATATTTTTCACACCTTTTCAGGCTGTTCATGTTTTTGAACACCTCATCATGCTCTTCCTATTTTTCAGAATGTTTCATGCTCCTCATGTATTTCACACCTTTTGAAGCTCTTCATATTTTTCACACCTTTTCAGGCTGTTCATGTTTTTGAACACCTCATCATGCTCTACCTATTTTTCAGAATGTTTCATGCTTCTCATGTGTTTCAGACATTTTGAAGCTCTCCATATTTTTCACAACTTTTCAGGCTCTTCATGTTTCTGATCACCGTTTCATGCTCCTCCTATCTTTCAGACCGTTTCATGCTTCTCATATTTTTGACACCTTTTGAAGCTCTTCATATTTTTCACATCTTTCAGCCTCTTCATGTTTTTGCACACCGCTTCATGCTCCTCCTATTTTTCAGACCGTTTCAAGCTCCTCATATTTTTGACACCTTTTGAAGCTCTTTATATTTTTCACACGTTTTCAGGCTCTTCATGATTTTGAACACCGCTTCTTGAACCTCCTATTTTACAGATCGTTTCATGCTCTTTATATTTTTGACCCCTTTTGAAGCTCTTAATATTTTTCACACATTTTCAGGCTCTTCATATTTTTCAACACCGTTTGATGCTGCTTCTATTTTTCAGGCCGTTTCATGCTCCTCATATTTTTCACACCTTTTGAAGCTCTTCATATTTTTCACACCTTTTCAGGCTCTTCATGTTTTTCAACACCGTTTCATGCTGCTTCTATTTTTCAGACCGTTTCATGCTCCTCATATTTTTGACACCTCTTGAAACTCTTCATATTTTTCACACCTTTTCAGGCTCTTCATGTTTTTCAACACCGTTTCATGATCCTCCTATTTTTCAGACCGTTTCATGCTCATCTCATTTTTGACACCTTTTGAAGCTTTTCATATTTTTCACAACTTTTTAGCCTCTTCATGTTTTTGAACACCGCTTCATGCTCCTCCTATTTTTCAGAGAGTTTCATGCTCCTAATATATTTCACTCCTTTTGAAGCTCTTCATATTTTTCACATCTTTTCAGGCTCTTCATGTTTTTCCACACGACTTCATGCTTCTATTTTTCATCCCGTTTCATGGTCCTCATGTATTTCACACCTTTTGAAGCTCATCATATTTTTCACACCTTTTCAGGATCTTCATGATTTTCAACACCATTTCATGCCGCATCTATCTTTCAGACCGTTTCATTCTTCTCATATTTTTGACACCATTTGAAGTTCTTCATATTTTTCACACCTTTTCAGGCTCCTCATGTTTTTGAACACTGCTCATGATCCTCCAAATTTTCAGACCGTTTCATGCTCTTCATATTTTTAACAACTTTTGAAGCTCTTCATATTTTTCACACCTTTTCAGGCTCTTCATGTTTTTCCACACCACTTCATGCTTCTCCTATTTTTCAGAAAGGTTTCATGCTCCTCATGTATTTCACACCTTTTGAAGCTATTCATATTTTTCATAACTTTTCAGGCTCTTCATGTTTCTGATCACCGTTTCATGCTCCTCCTATCTTTCAGACCTTTTCATGCTTCTCATATTTTTGACACCATTTGAAGCTCTTCATATTTTTCACACATTTTCAGGCACTTCACGTTTTTGAACACCGCTCATGATCCTCCAAAATTTCAGACCGTTTCATGCTCTTCATATTTTTGACACCTTTTGAAGCTCCTCATATTTTTCACACCTTTTCATGCTCTTCATGTTTTTCCACACCACTTCATGCTTCTCATATTTTTCAGATCGTTTCATGCTCCTCATGAATTTCACACCTTTTGAAGCTCTTCATATTTTTCACACCTTTTCAGTCTCTTCATGTTTCTGATCACCGTTTCATGCTCCTCCTATCTTTCAGACCTTTTCATGCTTCTCATAATTTTGACTCCATTTGAAGCTCTTCATATTTTTCACACCTTTTCAGGCTCCTCATGTTTTTGAACACTGCTCATGATCCTCCAAATTTTCAAACCTTTTCATGCTCTTCGTATTTTTAAAACCTTTTGAAGCTTTTCATATTTTTCACACCTTTTCAGGCTCTTCCTGTTTTTCCACACCACTTCATGCTTCTCATATTTTTCAGACTGTTTCATGCTCCTCATTAATTTCACAACTTTTGAAGCTCTTCATACTTCTCACACCTTTTCAGGCTCCTCATGTTTTTGATCACCGTGTCATGCTCCTCCTATTTTTCAGAACGTTTCATGCTCCTCATATTTTTGACACCTTTTGAAGCTCTTCATATTTTTCACACGTTTTCAGGCTCTTCATATTTTTCAACACCGTTTCATGCTGCTTCTATTTTTCAGGCCGTTGCATGCTCCTCATATTTTTCACACCTTTTGAAGCTCTTCATATTTTTCACACCTTTTCAGGCTCTTCATGTTTTTCAACACCGTTTCATGCTGCTTCTATTTTTCAGACCGTTTCATGCTCCTCATATTTTTGACACCTCTTGAAACTCTTCATATATTTCACACCTTTTCAGGCTCTTCATGTTTTTCAACACCGTTTCATGATCCTCCTATTTTTCAGACCGTTTCATGCTTATCTCATTTTTGACACCTTTTGAAGCTTTTCATATTTTTCACAACTTTTTAGCCTCTTCATGTTTTTGAACACCGCTTCATGCTCCTCCTATTTTTCAGAGAGTTTCATGCTCCTAATATATTTCACTCCTTTTGAAGCTCTTCATATTTTTCACACCTTTTCAGGCTCTTCATGTTTTTCCACACCACTTCCTGCTTCTATTTTTCAGCCCGTTTCATGGTCTTCATATATTTCACACCTGTTTTGGCTCTTCATGTTTTTCAACACCATTTCATGCCGCATCTATCTTTCAGACCGTTTCATTCTTCTCATATTTTTGACACCATTTGAAGCTCTTCATATTTTTCACACCTTTTCAGTCTCTTCATGTTTTTGAACACCGCTCATGATCCTCCAAATTTTCAGACCGTTTCATGCTCTTCATATTTTTAACACCTTTTGAAGCTCTTCCTATTTTTCACACCTTTTCAGGCGCTTCATGTTTTTCCACACCACTTCATACTTCTCGTATTTTTCAAACCTTTTCATGCTTCTCATGAATTTCACACCTTTTGAAGCTCTTCATATTTTTCACAACTTTTCAGGCTCTTCATGATTCTGATCACCGTTTCATGCTCCTCCTATCTTTCACAGCGTTTCATGTTTCTCATATTTTTGACACCGTTTGAAGCTCTTCATATTTTTCACACCTTTTCAGGCTCTTCATGTTTTTGAACACCGATCATGTTCCTCCAAAATTTCAGACCGTTTCATGCTCTTCATATTTTTGACACCTTTTGAAGCTATTCATATTGTTCACACCTTTTCAGGCTCTTCATGTTTTTCAACACTGTTTCATGATCCTCCTATTTTTCAGACCGTTTCATGCTCATCTCATTTTTGACACCTTTTGAAGCTTTTCATATTTTTCACAACTTTTTAGGCTCTTCATGTTTTTGAACACCGCTTCATGCTCCTCCTATTTTTCAGAGAGTTTCATGCTCCTCATGTATTTCACACCTTTTGAAGCTCTTCATATTTTTCACACCTTTTCAGGCTCTTCATGTTTTTCCAAACCACTTCATGCTTCTCCTATTTTTCAGACCGTTTCATGCTCCTCATATTTTTGACACATTTTGAAGCTCTTCATATTTTTCACAACTTTTCAGGCTCTTCATGTTTCTGATCACCGTTTCATGCTCCTCCTATCTTTCAGACCGTTTCATGCTTCTCATATTTTTGACACCATTTGAAGCTCTTCATATTTTTCACACCTTTTCAGGCTCTTCATATTTTTGAACACCGCTCATGATCTTCCAAATTTTTAGACCGTTTCATGCTCTTCATATTTTTGACCCCTTTTGAAGCTCTTCATATTTTTCACAACTTTTCAGGCTCTTCATATTTCTGATCACCGTTTCATGCTCCTCCTATCCTTCAGACCGTTTCATGCTCCTCATATTTTTGACAAGTTTTGAAGCTCTTCATATTTTTCACACCTTCTCAGGCTCTTGATGTTATTCAACACCACTTCATGCTACTCCTGTTTTTCAGAACGTTACATGCTCCTCATATTTTTGACACCTTTTGAAGCTCTTCATATTATTCACACCTTTTCAGGCTCGTCATGTTTTTGAACACCGCTTCATGCTCCTCCTATTTTCCAGACCGTTTCATGCTCCTCATATTTTTCACACCATTTGAAGCTCTTCATATTTTTCACACCTTTTCAGGCTCTTCATGTTTTTCAACACCGTTTCATGCTGCTTCTATTTTTCAGACCGTTTCATGCTCCTCATATTTTTCACACATTTTGAAGCTCTTCATATTTTTCACACCTTTTCAAGCTCTTCATATTTTTGAACACAGCTTCATGCTCCTCCTATTTTTCAGACTGTTTCATGCTCCTCATATTTTTAACACCTTTTGAAGCTCTTCATATTTTTCACAGCTTTTCAGGCTCTACATGTTTTTCAACACCGTTTCATGATCCTCCTATTTTTCAGACCGTTTCATGCTCATCTCATTTTTGACACCTTTTGAAGCCTTTCATATTTTTCACAACTTTTTAGGCTCTTCATGTTTTTGAACACCGCTTCATGCTCCTCCTATTTTTCAGAGAGTTTCATGCTCCTAATGTATTTCACTCCTTTTGAAGGTCTTCATATTTTTCACACCTTTTCAGGCTCTTCATGTTTTTCCACACCACTTCATGCTTCTATTTTTCAGCTCGTTTCATGCTCCTCATGTATTTCACACCTTTTGAAGCTCTTCATATTTTTCACACCTTTTCACTCTCTTCATGTTTTTCAACACCATTTCATGCCGCATCTATTTTTCAGACCGTTTCATGCTCCTCATTTTTTTGACACCTTTAGAAGCTCTTCATATTTTTCACACCTTTTCAGGCTCTTCATGTTTCTCAACACAACTTCATGCTCCTCCTATTTTTCAGACCCTTTCCTTCTCCTCATATTTATGACACCTTTTGAAGCTCTTCATATATTTCACACCTTTTCAGTCTCTTCTTTTTTTTCAACACCACTTCATGCTCCTCCTATTTTTCAAACCGTTTAAGCTCATCTCATTTTTGACACCTTTTGAAGCTCTTCATATATTTCACACCTTTTCAGGCTTTTCATGTTTTTGAACACCGCTTCATGCTCCTCCTATTTCTCAGACAGTTTCATGCTCCTCTTATTTTTGACACCTTTTGAAACTCTTTATATTTTTCACAAATTTTCAGGCTCTTCCTGTTTTTGAACATGCTTCATGCTCCTCCTATTTTTCAGACCGTTTAATGCTCCTCATGTATTTCACACCTTTAGAAGCTCTTCATATTTTTCACACCTTTTCAGGCTCTTCATGTTTCTCAACACAACTTCATGCTCCTCCTATTTTTCAGACCCTTTCCTTCTCCTCATATTTTTGACACCTTTTGAAGCTCTTCATATATTTCACACCTTTTCAGTCTCTTCTTTTTTTTCAACACCACTTCATGCTCCTCCTATTTTTCAAACCGTTTAAGCTCATCTCATTTTTGACACCTTTTGAAGCTCTTCATATATTTCACACCATTTCAGGCTTTTCATGTTTTTGAACACCGCTTCATGCTCCTCCTATTTCTCAGACAGTTTCATGCTCCTCTTATTTTTGACACCTTTTGAAACTCTTCATATTTTTCACAATTTTTCAGGCTCTTCCTGTTTTTGAACAGGCTTCATGCTCCTCCTATTTTTCAGACCGTTTAATGCTCCTCATGTATTTCACACCTTTTGAAGATGTTCATATTTTTCACACGTTTTCAGGCTCTTCATGTTTTTGAACATCGCTTCCTGCTCCTCCTATTTTTCAGACCGTTTCATGCTTCTCATATTTTTGACACCTTTTGAAGCTCTTCATATATTTCACATCTTTCAGCCTTTTCATGTTTTTGCACACCGCTTCATGCTCCTCCTATTTTTCAGACTGTTTCATGCTCATCTCACTTTTGACACATTTTGAAGCTCTTCATATTTTCAACACCTTTTGAAGCTCTTCATATTTTTCATATTTTTGAAGCTCTTCATATTTCACACGTTTTGAGACTCTTCATGTTTTTCAAAACCGCTTCATGCTCCTCCTATTTTTCAGAGAGTTTCATGCTCCTCATGTATTTCACACGTTTTGAATCTCTTCATATTTTTCACAACTTTTCAGGCTCTTCATGTTTTTGAACACCGTTTCATGCTGCTCCTATTTTTCAGACCATTTAATGCTCCTCATATTTTTGACATTTTTTGAAGCTCTTCACATTCTTCACACCTTTTCAGGGTCTTCATATTTTTGAACACCGCTTCATGCTCCTGCTATTTTTCAGCCCGTTTCATGCTCCTCTTATTTTTAACACCTTTTGAAGCTCTTCATATTTTTCACAGCTTTTCAGGCTCTACATGTTTTTCAACACCGTTTCATGATCCTCCTATTTTTCAGACCGTTTCATGCTCATCTCATTTTTGACACCTTTTGAAGCTTTTCATATTTTTCACAACTTTTTAGGCTCTTCATGTTTTTGAACACCGCTTCATGCTCCTTCTATTTTTCAGAGAGTTTCATGCTCCTAATGTATTTCACTCCTTTTGAAGGTCTTCATATTTTTCACACCTTTTCAGGCTCTTCATGTTTTTCCACACCACTTCATGCTTCTATTTTTCAGCTCGTTTCATGCTCCTCATGTATTTCACACCTTTTGAAGCTCTTCATATTTTTCACACCTTTTCACTCTCTTCATGTTTTTCAACACCATTTCATGCCGCATCTATTTTTCAGACCGTTTCATGCTCCTCATATTTTTGACACCTTTAGAAGCTCTTCATATTTTTCACTACTTTTCAGGCTCTTCATGTTTCTCAACACAGCATCATGCTCCTCCTATTTTTCAGACCCTTTCCTTCTCCTCATATTTTTGACACCTTTTGAAGCTCTTCATATATTTCACAGCTTTTCAGTCTCTTCTTTTTTTTCAACACCACTTCATGCTCCTCCTATTTTTCAAACCGTTTTAAGCTCATCTCATTTTTGACACCTTTTGAAGCTCTTCATATATTTCACACCATTTCAGGCTTTTCATGTTTTTGAACACCGCTTCATGCTCCTCCTATTTCTCAGACAGTTTCATGCTCCTCTTATTTTTGACACCTTTTGAAACTCTTCATATTTTTCACAATTTTTCAGGCTCTTCCTGTTTTTGAACATGCTTCATGCTCCTCCTATTTTTCAGACCGTTTCATGCTCCTCATGTATTTCACACCTTTTGAAGCTCTTCATATTTTTCACACCTTTTCAGGCTCTTCATGTTTTTGAACACCGCTTCATGCTCCTCCTATTTTTCAGACCGTTTCATGCTCCTCATGTATTTCACACCTTTTGAAGATGTTCATATTTTTCACACGTTTTCAGCCTCTTCATGTTTTTGAACATCGCTTCCTGCTCCTCCTATTTTTCAGACCGTTTCATGCTTCTCATATTTTTGACACCTTTTGAAGCTCTTCATATTTTTCACATCTTTCAGCCTCTTCATGTTTTTGCACACCGCTTCATGCTCCTCCTATTTTTCAGACCGTTTCAAGCTCCTCATATTTTTGACACCTTTTGAAACTCTTCATATATTTCACACCTTTTCAGGGACTTCATGTTTTTCAACACACCTTCATGCTCCTCCTATTTTTCAGACCGTTTCATGCTCCTCATATTTTTGACACCATTTGAAGCTCTTCATATTTCTCACAGCTTTTCAGGTACTTCATGTTTTTCAACACCGCTTCATGCTCCTCCTATTTTTCAGACCGTTTCATGCTCATCTCATTTTTGACACCATTTGAAGCTCGTCATATTTCTCACAGCTTTTCAGGTTCTTCATGTTTTTCAACACCACTTCATGCTCCTCCTATTTTTCAGACCGTTTCATGCTCATCTCATTTTTGCCACCTTTTGAAGCTCGTCATATTTTACCACATCTTTTGAAGCTCTTCGTATTTTTCACACGTTTTCAGGCTCTTCATGTTTTTCAACACCCCTTCTTGCTCATCCTATTTTTCAGACCGTTTCATGTTTCTATCATTTCTGACAACTTTTGAAGCTCTTCATATATTTCACACATTTTCAGGCTCTTCATGTTTTTCAACACCACTTCATGCTCCTCCTATTTTTCAGACCGTTTCATGCTCATCTCACTTTTGACACATTTTGAAGCTCTTCATATTTTCAACACCTTTTGAAGCTCTTCATATTTTTCATATTTTTGAAGCTCTTCATATTTTCACACGTTTTCAGACTCTTCATGTTTTTCAAAACCGCTTCATGCTCCTCCTATTTTTCAGAGAGTTTCATGCTCCTCATGTATTTCACACGTTTTGAATCTCTTCATATTTTTCACAACTTTTCAGGCTCTTCATGTTTTTGAACACCGTTTCATGCTGCTCCTATTTTTCAGACCGTTTAATGCTCCTCATATTTTTGACACCTTTTGAAGCTCTTCATATTTTTCACACCTTTTCAGGCTCTTCATGTTTTTGAACACCGCTTCATGCTCCTGCTATTTTTCAGCCCGTTTCATGCTCCTCCTATTTTTCCCACCTTTTGAAGCTCTTCATATTTTTCACAACTTTTCAGGCTCTTCATGTTTCTGATCACCGTTTCATGCTCCTCCTATCTTTCAGACCGTTTCATGCTTCTCATATTTTTGACACGATTTGAAGCTCTTCATATTTATCACACCTTTTCAGGCTCCTCATGTTTTTGATCACCGTTTCATGCTCCTCCTATTTTTCAGAACGTTACATGCTCCTCATATTTTTGACACCATTTGCAGCTCTTCATATTTTTCACACCTTTCATGGCTCTTCATGTTTTTCCACACCACTTCATGCTTCTCCTATTTTTCAGCCCGTTTCATGCTCCTCATGTATTTCACCGCTTTTGAAGCTCTTCATATTTTTCACACCTTCTCAGGCTCTTGATGTTATTCAACACCACTTCATGCTACTCCTGTTTTTCAGAACGTTACATGCTCCTCATATTTTTGACACCTTTAGAAGCTCTTCATATTTTTCACACCTTTTCAGGCTCTTCATGTTTTTGAACTCCGCTTCATGCTCCTCCTATATTCCAGACCGTTTCATGCTCCTCATTTATTTCACACCTTTTGATGCTCTTCATATTATTCACACCTTTTCAGGCTCATCATGTTTTTGAACACCGCTTCATGCTCCTCCTATTTTTCAGACCGTTTCATGCTCCTCATATTTTTCACACCTTTTGAAGCTCTTCATATTTTTCACACCTTTTCAGTCTCTTCATGTTTTTCAACACCGTTTCATGCTGCTTCTATTTTTCAGACCGTTTCATGCTCCTCATATTTTTCACACCTTTTGAGCTCTTCATATTTTTCACACCTTTTCATGCTCTTCATATTTTTGAACACAGCTTCATGCTCCTCCTATTTTTCAGACTGTTTCATGCTCCTCATATTTTTAACACCTTTTGAAACTCTTCATATTTTTCACACCTTTTCAGGCTCTTCATGTTTTTCAACACCGTTTCATGATCCTCCTATTTTTCAGACCGTTTCATGCTCATCTCATTTTTGACACCTTTTGAAGCTTTTCATATTTTTCACAACTTTTTAGGCTCTTCATGTTTTTGAACACCGCTTCATGCTCCTCCTATTTTTCAGAGAGTTTCATGCTCCTAATGTATTTCACTCCTTTTGAAGCTCTTCATATTTTTCACAACTTTTCAGGCTCTTCATATTTTGCCACACCACTTCATGCTTCTATTTTTCAGCTCGTTTCATGCTCCTCATGTATTTCACACCTTTTGAAGCTCTTCATATTTTTCACACCTTTTCACTCTCTTCATGTTTTTCAACACCATTTCATGCCGCATCTATTTTTCAGACCGTTTCATGCTCCTCATATTTTTGACACCTTTAGAAGCTCTTCATATTTTTCACACCTTTTCAGGCTCTTCATGTTTCTCAACACAGCTTCATGCTCCTCCTATTTTTCAGACCCTTTCCTTCTCCTCATATTTTTGACACCTTTTGAAGCTCTTCATATATTTCACAACTTTTCAGTCTCTTCTTTTTTTTCAACACCACTTCATGCTCCTCCTATTTTTCAGACCGTTTTAAGCTCATCTCATTTTTGACACCTTTTGAAGCTCTTCATATATTTCACACCTTTTTAGGCTCGTCATGTTTTTGAACACCGCTTCATGCTCCTCCTATTTTTCAGACCATTTCATGCTCCTCATATTTTTCACACCTTTTGAAGCTCTTCCTATTTCTCACAGCTTTTCATGCTCTTCGTGTTTTTGAACACCATTTCATGCTCCTCCTATTTTGCAGACCGTTTCATTCTCCTCATATTTTTGACACCTTTTGAAGCTCTTCATATATTTCACACCTTTTCAGACTCCTCATGTTTTTCAACACCACTTCATGCTCCTCCTATTTTTCAGATCGTTTCATGCTCATCTCATTTTGACATCTTTTGATGCTCTTCATATTTTTCACATCTTTTGAAGCTCTTCATATTTTTCACGCCTTTTCAGGTTTTTCATGATTTTCAACACACCTTCATGCTCCTCGTATTTTTCAGACCGTTTCATGCTCATCTCATTTTTGACACCTTTTGAAGCTCTTCATATTTTTCACATCTTTGGAAGCTCTTCATATTTTTCACACGTTTTCAGTCTCTTCATGTTTTTCAACACCCTTTCTTGCTCTTGCTTTTTTCAGACAGTTTCATGCTCCTCATATTTTTGACACGTTTGAATCTCTTCATATTTTTCACACCATTTCAGGCTCTTCATGTTTTTGAACACCGCTTCATGCTCCTCCAATATTTCAGACCGTTTCATGCTCCTCACACATTTGACACCTTTTGAAGCTCTTCACATTTTTCACAACTTTTCAGGCTCTTCATGTTTTTGAAGACCGTTTCATGCTCCTTCTATTTCTCAGACAGTTTCATGCTCCTCTTATTTTTGACACCTTTTGAAACTCTTCATATTTTTCACAATTTTTCAGGCTCTTCCTGTTTTTGAACATGCTTCATGTTCCTCCTATTTTTCAGACCGTTTAATGCTCCTCATGTATTTCACACCTTTTGAAGCTCTTCATATTTTTCACACGTTTTCAGGCTCTTCATGTTTTTGAACACCGCTTCATGCTCCTCCTATTTTACAGACCGTTTCATACTCCTCATGTATTTCACACCTTTTGAAGATGTTCATATTTTTCACACGTTTTCAGGCTCTTCATGTTTTTGAACATCGCTTCCTGCTCCTCCTATTTTTCAGACCGTTTCATGCTTCTCATATTTTTGACACCTTTTGAAGCTCTTCATATTTTTCACATCTTTCAGGCTCTTCATGTTTTTGAACACCGCTTCTTGCTCCTCCTATTTTTCAGACCGTTTCAGGCTCCTCATATTTTTGACACGTTTTGAAGCTCTTCATATTTTTCACACCTTTTCAGGCTCTTCATGATTTTGAACACCGCTTCATGATCCTCCTATTTTACAGACCGTTTCATGCTCTTCATATTTTTAACCCCTTTTGAAGCTCTTCATATTTTTCACACCTTTTCAGGCTCATCATATTTTTCAACACCGTTTCATGCTGCTTCTATATTTCAGGCCGTTTCATGCTCCTCATATTTTCCATACCTTTTGAAGCTCTTCATATTTCTCACACCTTTTCAGGCTCTACATGTTTTTCAACACCGTTTCATGCTCCTCCTATGTTTCAGACCATTTCATGCTTCTCATAATTTTGACACCATTTGAAGCTCTTCATATTTTTCACACCTTTTCAGGCTCTTCATATTTTTGAACACCGCTCATGATCTTCCAAATTTTCAGACCGTTTCATGCTCTTCATATTTTTGACTCCTTTTGAAGCTCTTCATATTTTTCACACCTTTCATGGCTCTTCATGTTTTTCCACACCACTTCATGCTTCTCCTATTTTTCAGCCCGTTTCATGATCCTCATGTATTTCACCCCTTTTGAAGCTCTTCATTTTTTTCACACCTTCTCAGGCTCTTGATGTTATTCAACACCACTTCATGCTACTCCTGTTTTTCAGAACGTTACATGCTCCTCATATTTTTGACACCTTTAGAAGCTCTTCATATTTTTCACACCTTTTCAGGCTCTTCATGTTTTTGAACACCGCTTCATGCTCCTCCTATATTCCAGACCGTTTCATGCTCCTCATTTATTTCACACCTTTTGAAGCTCTTCATATTATTCACACCTTTTCAGGCTCGTCATGTTTTTGAACACCGCTTCATGCTCCTCCTATTTTTCAGACCGTTTCATGCTCCTCATATTTTTCACACCATTTGAAGCTCTTCATATTTTTCACACCTTTTCAGGCTCTTCATGTTTTTCAACACCGTTTCATGCTGCTTCTATTTTTCAGACCGTTTCATGCTCCTCATATTTTTCACACATTTTGAAGCTCTTCATATTTTTCACACCTTTTCGGGCTCTTCATATTTTTGAACACAGCTTCATGCTCCTCCTATTTTTCAGACTGTTTCATGCTCCTCATATTTTAACCCCTTTTGAAGCTCTTCATATTTTTCACAGCTTTTCAGGCTCTACATGTTTTTCAACACCGTTTCATGATCCTCCTATTTTTCAGACCGTTTCATGCTCATCTCATTTTTGACACCTTTTGAAGCTTTTCATATTTTTCACAACTTTTTAGGCTCTTCATGTTTTTGAACACCGCTTCATGCTCCTCCTATTTTTCAGAGAGTTTCAAGCTCCTAATGTATTTCACTCCTTTTGAAGCTCTTCATATTTTTCACACCTTTTCAGGCTCTTCATGTTTTGCCACACCACTTCATGCTTCTATTTTTCAGCTCGTTTCATGCTCCTCATGTATTTCACACCTTTTGAAGCTCTTCATATTTTTCACACCTTTTCACTCTCTTCATGTTTTTCAACACCATTTCATGCCGCATCTATTTTTCAGACCGTTTCATGCTCCTCATATTTTTGACACCTTTAGAAGCTCTTCATATTTTTCACACCTTTTCAGGCTCTTCATGTTTCTCAACACAGCTTCATGCTCCTCCTATTTTTCAGACCCTTTCCTTCTCCTCATATTTTTGACACCTTTTGAAGCTCTTCATATATTTCACACCTTTTCAGTCTCTTCTTTTTTTTCAACACCGCTTCATGCTCCTCCTATTTTTCAAACCGTTTTAAGCTCATCTCATTTTTGACACCTTTTGAAGCTCTTCATATATTTCACACCATTTCAGGCTTTTCATGTTTTTGAACACCGCTTCATGCTCCTCCTATTTCTCAGACAGTTTCATGCTCCTCTTATTTTTGACACCTTTTGAAACTCTTCATATTTTTCACAATTTTTCAGGCTCTTCCTGTTTTTGAACATGCTTCATGCTCCTCCTATTTTTCAGACCGTTTCATGCTCCTCATGTATTTCACACCTTTTGAAGCTCTTCATATTTTTCACACGTTTTCAGGCTCTTCATGTTTTTGAACACCGCTTCATGCTCCTCCTATTTTTCAGACCGTTTCATGCTCCTCATGTATTTCACACCTTTTGAAGATGTTCATATTTTTCACACGTTGTCAGGCTCTTCATGTTTTTGAACATCGCTTCCTGCTCCTCCTATTTTTCAGACCGTTTCATGCTTCTCATATTTTTGACACCTGTTGAAGCTCTTCATATTTTTCACATCTTTCAGGCTCTTTATGTTTTTGCACACCGCTTCATGCTCCTCCTATTTTTCAGACCGTTTCAAGCTCCTCATATTTTTGACACCTTTTGAAACTCTTCATATATTTCACACCTTTTCAGGGTCTTCATGTTTATCAACACCGTTTCATGCTCCTCTTATTTTTCAGACCGTTTCATGCTCCTCATATTTTTGACACCATTTGAAGCTCTTCATATTTCTCACAGCTTTTCAGGTACTTCATTTTTTTCAACACCGCTTCTTTCTCCTCCTATTTTTCAGATCGTTCCATGCTCCTCATGTTTTTGACACGTTTTGAAGCTCTTCATATTTTTCACACCTTTTCAGGCTCTTCATGTCTTTGAACACCGTTTCATGCTGCTCCTATTTTTCAGATCGTTTCATGCTCCTCATATTTTTGACACATTTTGAAGCTCTTCATTTTTTTTCACACCTTTTGAAGCTCTTCATACTTTTCACACCTTTTCAGGCTCTTCATGTTTTTTACACCGCTTCATGCTGCTCCTATTTTTCAGACCGTTTCATGCTCCTCATATTTTTGACACCTTTTGAAGGTCTTCATATCTTTCACACCTTTTCAGGCTCTTCATGTTTTTGAACACCGTTTCATGCTCCTCGTATTTTTCAGACCGTTTCATGCTCCTCATATTTTGACACCTTTTGAAGCTCTTCATATTTTTCACACCTTTTCAGGCTCTTCATGTTTTTCAAAGCCACTTCATGCTTCTCCTATTTTTCAGACCTTTTCATGCTCCTCTCATTTCTGAAACCTTTTGAAGCTCTTCATATATTTCACACATTTTCAGGCTCTTCATGTTTTTCAACACCACTTCATGCTCCTCCTATTTTTCAGACCGTTTCATGCTCCTCATGTATTTCACACCTTTTGAAGCTCTTTATATTTTTCACACCTTTTTAGGCTCTTCATGTTTTTGAACACGATTTCAGGCTCCTCCTATTTTTCGGAGTGTTTCATGCTCATCTCATTTTTGACACCTTTTGAAGCTCTTCATATTTTTCACACCTTTTGAATCTCTTCATATTTCTCAAACGTTTTCAGGCTCTTCATGTTTTTCAACACCCCTTCTTGCTCATCCTATTTTTCAGACCGTTTCATGTTTCTATCATTTCTGACAACTTTTGAGGCTCTTCATATATTTCACAAATTTTCAGGCTCTTCATGTTTTTCAACACCACTTCATGCTCCTCCTATTTTTCAGACCGTTTCATGCTCATCTCACTTTTGACACATTTTAAAGCTCTTCATATTTTCCACACCTTTTGAAGCTCTTCATATTTTTCATATTTTTGAAGCTGTTCATATTTTTCACACCTTTTCAGGCTCTTCATGATTTTGAACACCGCTTCATGATCCTCCTATTTTTCAGAATGTTTCATGCTCCTAATATTTTTGACAACTTTTGAAGCTTTTCATATTTTTCACAACTTTTCAGCATCTTCATGTTTTTGAACAGAGCTTCATGCGCCTCCTATTTTTCAGACCGTTTCATGCTCCTCATATATTTCACACCTTTTGAAGCTCTTCATATTTTTCACACCTTTTCAGGCTCTTCATGTTTTTCAACACCGCTTCATGCTCCTACTATTTTTCACCGTTTCATGCTCCTCATATTTTTCACACATTTTGAAGCTCTTCATATTTTTCACACCTTTTCATGCTCTTCATGTTTTTCAACACCGCTTCATGCTCCTCCTATTTTTCAGACGATTCCATGCTCCTCATATTTTTGACACCTTTTGAAGCTCTTCATATTATTCACACCTTTTCAGGCTCTTCAGGTTTTTAAACACCACTTCATGCTCCTCCTATTTTTCAGATCCTTTCATGCTAATCTAATTTTTGACACTTTTTGAAGCTCCTCATACTCGTCATATTTTTCACACCTTTTGAACCTCTTCATATTTTTCACACCTTTTCAGTCTCTTCATGTTTTTCAACACAACTTCATGCTCATCCTATTTTCCAGACCGTTTCATGTTCCTCATGTATTTTACACCTTTTGAAGCTCTTCATATTTTTCACACCTTTTCAGGCTCTTCATGCATTTGAACACCCTTTCATGCTCCTCCTATTTTTCAGACCGTTTCTTTCTCCTCATAGTTTTGACAACTTTTGAAGCTCTTCATATTTTTCACACCTTTTCAGGCTCTTCATGTTTTTCAACACCCCTTCTTGCTCATCCTATTTTTCAGACCGTTTCATGCTTCTCTCATTTCGGACACATTTTGAAGCTCTTCATATATTTCACACATTTTCAGGCTCTTCATGTTTTTCAACACAACTTCATGCTCCTCCTATTCTTCAGACCGTTTCATACTCATCTCGCTTTTGACACATTTTGAAGCTCTTCCTATTTTCCACACCTTTTGAAGCTCTTCATATTTTTCAAACGTTTTCAGGCTCTTAATCTTTTTCAACACCGCTTCTTGCTCCTCCTATTTTTCAGACCGTTTTATGCTCCTCATATTTTTGACACCTTTTGAAGCTCTTCATATTTTTCACACCTTTTCAGGCTCTTCATGTTTTTCAAAGCCACTTCATGCTTCTCCTATTTTTCAGACCGTTTCATGCTCCTCTCATTTCTGACACCTTTTGAAGCTCTTCATATATTTCACACATTCAGGCTCTTCATGTTTTTCAACACCACTTCATGCTCCTCCTATTTTTCAGACCGTTTCATGCTCCTCATGTATTTCACACTTTTTGAAGCTCTTTATATTTTTCACACCTTTTTAGGCTCTTCATGTTTTTGAACACGATTTCAAGCTCCTCCTATTTTTCGGACTGTTTCATGCTCATCTCATTTTTGACACCTTTTGAAGCTCTTCATATTTTTCACACCTTTTGAATCTCTTCATATTTCTCAAACGTTTTCAGGCTCTTCATGTTTTTCAACACCACTTCATGCTCCTCCTATTTTTCAGACCGTTTCATGCTCATCTCACTTTTGACACATTTTGAAGCTCTTCATATTTTCCACACCTTTTGAAGCTCTTCATATTTTTCATATTTTTGAAGCTCTTCATATTTTCACACGTTTTCAGACTCTTCATGTTTTTCAAAACCGCTTCATGCTCCTCCTATTTTTCAGAGAGTTTCATGCTCCTCATGTATTTCACACCTTTTGAAGCTCTTCATATTTTCCACACCTTTTCAGGCTGTTCATGTTTTTGAACACCGTTTCATGCTGCTCCTATTTTTCAGACCGGTTCATGCTCCTCATATTTTTGACACCTTTTGAAGCTCTTCATATTTTTCACACCTTCTCATACTCTTCATGATTTTCAACACCGCTCCATGTTCCTCCTATTTTTCAGACCGTTTCATGCTCATCTTATTTTGATCACCTTTTGAAGCTCTTCATATTTTTCACACCTTTTGAAGCTCTTCATATTTTTCACACGTTTTCCGGCTCTTCATGTTTTCAACACCACTTCATGCTTCTCCTATTTTTCAGACCGTTTCATGCTCCTCATATTTTTGACACCTTTTGAAGCTCTTCATATTTTATCCACCTTTTCAGGCTCTTCATGTTTTTCAACACCGCTTCATGCTCTTCCTATTTTCCAGACCGTTTCATGCTCCTCATGTATTTCACACCTTTTAAAGCTCTTCATATTTTTCACACATTTTCAGGCTCTTCATGTTTTTGAACACCGTTTCATTCTCCTCCTATTTTTCAGTCCGTTTCATGCTCCTCATGTATTTCCAACCGTTTGAAGCTCTTCATATTTTTCACAACTTTTCAGGCTCTTCATGTTTTTGAACACGGTTTCATGCTCCTCCTATTTTTCAGACCGTTTCATGCTCCTCATGTATTTCACACCTTTTAATGCTCTTCATATTTTTCACACATTTTCAGGCTCTTCATGTTTTTGAACACCGTTTCATTCTCCTCCTATTTTTCAGATCGTTTCATGCTCCTCATATTTTTGACACCTTTTGAAGCTCTTCATATTTTTCACACCTTTTCAGGCTCCCCATGTTTTTCAACACGGCTTCATGATCCTACTCTTTTTCAGACCGTTTCGTGCTCCTCATATTTTTGACACGTTTTGAAGCTCTTCATATTTTTCACACCTTTTTAGGCTCTTCATGTTTTTCAACATCACTTCATGCTCCTCCTATTTTTCAGACCGTTTCATGCTCTTCATATTTTTGACACTTTTTGAAGCTCTTCATATTTTTCACACCTTTTCTGGCTCTTCATGTTTTCAACACTGCTTCATGCTCGTCCTATTTTCCAGACCGTTTCATGCTCGTCTCATTTTTGACACCTTTTGAAGCTCTTCATATTTCTCACAACTTTTAAGCTCTTCATGTTTTTCACACGTTTTCAGGCTCTTCTTGTTTTTCAACAAAGCTTCATGCTCCTCCCATTTTTCAGACCGTTTCATGCTCCTCCTATTTTTCAGACCGTTTCATGCTCCTCATATTTTTGACACCTTTTGAAACTCTTCATATTTTTCACACCTTTTCAGGCTTTTCATGTTTTTCAACACCGCTTCATGCTCTTGTATTTTTCAGACCGTTTCATGCTCCTCATATTTTTGACACCTTTTGAAGCTCTTCATATTTTTCACACCTTTTCATGCTCTTCATTATTTTGAACACCGCTTCATGCTCCTCCTATTTTTCAGACCGGTTCATGCTCCCCATATTTTTGACACCTTTTGAAGCTCTTCATATTTTTCACACCTTTTCATGCTCTTCATGTTTTTGAACACCGCTTCATGCTCCTCCTATTTTGCAGACCGGTTCATGCTCCTCATATATTTGACACCTTTTGAAGCTCTTCATATTTTTCACACCTTTTCATGTTCTTCATGTTTTTCAACACCATTTCATGCTGCTCCTATTTTTCAGATCTTTTCATGCTCCTCATATTTTTTGACACATTTTGAAGCTCTTCATTTTTTTCACACCTTTTGAAGCTCTTCATATTTTTCACACCTTTTCATGCTCTTCATGTTTATTACACCGCTTGATGCTGCTCCTATTTTTCAGACCGTTTCATGTTCCTCATATTTTTGACACCTTTTGAAGATCTTCATATCTTTCACACCTTTTCAGGCTCTTCATGTTTTTTACACCGCTTCATGCTGCTCCTATTTTTCAGACCGTTTCATGCTCCTCCTATTTTTTACACCTTTTGAAGCTCTTCATATTTTTCACACCTTTTCATGCTCTTCATGTTTTTGAACACCGCTTCATGCTACTCTTCTTTTTCAGACCGGTTCATGCTCCTCATATATTTGACACCTTTTGAAGCTCTTCATATTTTACCCACCTTTTCAGGTTCTTCATATTTTTCAACACCCCTTCTTGCTCATTCTATTTTTCAGACCGTTTCATGCTTCTCTCATTTCTGACACATTTTGAAGCTCTTCATATATTTCACACATTTTCAGGCTCTTCATGTTTTTCAACACCACTTCATGCTCCTCCTATTTTTCAGACCGTTTCATACTCATCTCGCATTTGACACATTTTGAAGCTCTTCATATTTTCCACACCTTTTGAAGCTCTTCATATTTTTCAAACGTTTTCAGGCTCTTAATCTTTTTCAACACCGCTTCTTGCTCCTCCTATTTTTCAGACCGTTTTATGCTCCTCATATTTTTGACACCTTTTGAAGCTCTTCATATTTTTCACACCTTTTCAGGCTCTTCATGTTTTTCAAAGCCACTTCATGCTTCTCCTATTTTTCAGACCGTTTCATGCTCCTCTCATTTCTGACACCTTTTGAAGCTCTTCATATATTTCACACATTCAGGCTCTTCATGTTTTTCAACACCACTTCATGCTCCTCCTATTTTTCAGACCGTTTCATGCTCCTCATGTATTTCACACTTTTTGAAGCTCTTTATATTTTTCACACCTTTTTAGGCTCTTCATGTTTTTGAACACGATTTCAAGCTCCTCCTATTTTTCGGACTGTTTCATGCTCATCTCATTTTTGACACCTTTTGAAGCTCTTCATATTTTTCACACCTTTTGAATCTCTTCATATTTCTCAAACGTTTTCAGGCTCTTCATGTTTTTCAACACCACTTCATGCTCCTCCTATTTTTCAGACCGTTTCATGCTCATCTCACTTTTGACACATTTTGAAGCTCTTCATATTTTCCACACCTTTTGAAGCTCTTCATATTTTTCATATTTTTGAAGCTCTTCATATTTTCACACGTTTTCAGACTCTTCATGTTTTTCAAAACCGCTTCATGCTCCTCCTATTTTTCAGAGAGTTTCATGCTCCTCATGTATTTCACACCTTTTGAAGCTCTTCATATTTTCCACACCTTTTCAGGCTGTTCATGTTTTTGAACACCGTTTCATGCTGCTCCTATTTTTCAGACCGGTTCATGCTCCTCATATTTTTGACACCTTTTGAAGCTCTTCATATTTTTCACACCTTCTCATACTCTTCATGATTTTCAACACCGCTCCATGTTCCTCCTATTTTTCAGACCGTTTCATGCTCATCTTATTTTGATCACCTTTTGAAGCTCTTCATATTTTTCACACCTTTTGAAGCTCTTCATATTTTTCACACGTTTTCCGGCTCTTCATGTTTTCAACACCACTTCATGCTTCTCCTATTTTTCAGACCGTTTCATGCTCCTCATATTTTTGACACCTTTTGAAGCTCTTCATATTTTATCCACCTTTTCAGGCTCTTCATGTTTTTCAACACCGCTTCATGCTCTTCCTATTTTCCAGACCGTTTCATGCTCCTCATGTATTTCACACCTTTTAAAGCTCTTCATATTTTTCACACATTTTCAGGCTCTTCATGTTTTTGAACACCGTTTCATTCTCCTCCTATTTTTCAGTCCGTTTCATGCTCCTCATGTATTTCCAACCGTTTGAAGCTCTTCATATTTTTCACAACTTTTCAGGCTCTTCATGTTTTTGAACACGGTTTCATGCTCCTCCTATTTTTCAGACCGTTTCATGCTCCTCATGTATTTCACACCTTTTAATGCTCTTCATATTTTTCACACATTTTCAGGCTCTTCATGTTTTTGAACACCGTTTCATTCTCCTCCTATTTTTCAGATCGTTTCATGCTCCTCATATTTTTGACACCTTTTGAAGCTCTTCATATTTTTCACACCTTTTCAGGCTCCCCATGTTTTTCAACACGGCTTCATGATCCTACTCTTTTTCAGACCGTTTCGTGCTCCTCATATTTTTGACACGTTTTGAAGCTCTTCATATTTTTCACACCTTTTTAGGCTCTTCATGTTTTTCAACATCACTTCATGCTCCTCCTATTTTTCAGACCGTTTCATGCTCTTCATATTTTTGACACTTTTTGAAGCTCTTCATATTTTTCACACCTTTTCTGGCTCTTCATGTTTTCAACACTGCTTCATGCTCGTCCTATTTTCCAGACCGTTTCATGCTCGTCTCATTTTTGACACCTTTTGAAGCTCTTCATATTTCTCACAACTTTTAAGCTCTTCATGTTTTTCACACGTTTTCAGGCTCTTCTTGTTTTTCAACAAAGCTTCATGCTCCTCCCATTTTTCAGACCGTTTCATGCTCCTCCTATTTTTCAGACCGTTTCATGCTCCTCATATTTTTGACACCTTTTGAAACTCTTCATATTTTTCACACCTTTTCAGGCTTTTCATGTTTTTCAACACCGCTTCATGCTCTTGTATTTTTCAGACCGTTTCATGCTCCTCATATTTTTGACACCTTTTGAAGCTCTTCATATTTTTCACACCTTTTCATGCTCTTCATTATTTTGAACACCGCTTCATGCTCCTCCTATTTTTCAGACCGGTTCATGCTCCCCATATTTTTGACACCTTTTGAAGCTCTTCATATTTTTCACACCTTTTCATGCTCTTCATGTTTTTGAACACCGCTTCATGCTCCTCCTATTTTGCAGACCGGTTCATGCTCCTCATATATTTGACACCTTTTGAAGCTCTTCATATTTTTCACACCTTTTCATGTTCTTCATGTTTTTCAACACCATTTCATGCTGCTCCTATTTTTCAGATCTTTTCATGCTCCTCATATTTTTTGACACATTTTGAAGCTCTTCATTTTTTTCACACCTTTTGAAGCTCTTCATATTTTTCACACCTTTTCATGCTCTTCATGTTTATTACACCGCTTGATGCTGCTCCTATTTTTCAGACCGTTTCATGTTCCTCATATTTTTGACACCTTTTGAAGATCTTCATATCTTTCACACCTTTTCAGGCTCTTCATGTTTTTTACACCGCTTCATGCTGCTCCTATTTTTCAGACCGTTTCATGCTCCTCCTATTTTTTACACCTTTTGAAGCTCTTCATATTTTTCACACCTTTTCATGCTCTTCATGTTTTTGAACACCGCTTCATGCTACTCTTCTTTTTCAGACCGGTTCATGCTCCTCATATATTTGACACCTTTTGAAGCTCTTCATATTTTACCCACCTTTTCAGGTTCTTCATATTTTTCAACACCCCTTCTTGCTCATTCTATTTTTCAGACCGTTTCATGCTTCTCTCATTTCTGACACATTTTGAAGCTCTTCATATATTTCACACATTTTCAGGCTCTTCATGTTTTTCAACACCACTTCATGCTCCTCCTATTTTTCAGACCGTTTCATACTCATCTCGCATTTGACACATTTTGAAGCTCTTCATATTTTCCACACCTTTTGAAGCTCTTCATATTTTTCAAACGTTTTCAGGCTCTTAATCTATTTCAACACCGCTTCTTGCTCCTCCTATTTTTCGGACCGTTTCATGCTCCTCATATTTTTGACACGTTTTTAAGCTCTTCATATTTTTCACACCTTTTCAGGCTCTTCATGTTTTTTACACCGCTTCATGCTCCTCCTATTTTTCAGACTGTTTCATGCTCCTCCTATTTTTGACACCTTTTGAAGCTCTTCATATTTCACACCATTTCAGGCTCTTCATGTTTTTGAACACCGTTTAATGCTCCTCCTATTTTTCAGACCGTTTCATGCTCCTCATGTTTTTGACACCTTTTGAAGCTCTTCATATTTTACCCACCTTTTCAGGCTCTTCATGTTTTTCAACACCGTCATGCTCCTCATGTATTTCCAACCGTTTGAAGCTCTTCATATTTTTCACAACTTTTCAGGCTCTTCATGTTTTTGAACACGGTTTCATGTTCCTCCTATTTTTCAGACCGTTTCATGCTCCTCATGTATTTCACACCTTTTAAAGCGCTTCATATTTTTCACACCTTTTCAGGCTCCCCATGTTTTCAACACCGCTTCATGCTCGTCCTATTTTCCAGACCGTTTCATTCTAGTCTCATTTTTGACACCTTTTGAAGCTCTTCATATTTTTCACACCTTTTCAGGCTCTTCATGTTTTTCAACACCGATTCATGCACCTCATATTTTTGACACCTTTTTAATCTCTTCATATTTTTCCCACCTTTTCAGGCTCTTCATGTTTTTGAACACCACTTGTGTTCCTCCTAATTTTCAGACCGTTTCATGCTCCTCATATTTTTGAAACCTTTTGAAGCTCTTCATATATTTCACACGTTTTCAGGCTCTTCATGTTTTTCAACACCACTTCATGCTTCTCCTATTTTTCAGACCGTTTTATGCTCCTCATATTTTTGACACCTTTTGAAGCTCTTCATATTTTTCACACCTTTTCTGGCTCTTCATGTTTTCAACACCGCTTCATGCTCGTCCTATTTTCCAGACCGTTTTATGCTTCTCTCGTTTCTGACACATTTTGAAGCTCTTCATATTTTTCAACCTTTTTAGGCTCTTTATGTTTTTGAACACGGTTTCATGCTCCTCCTATTTTTCAAACTGTGTCATGCTCATCTCATTTTTAACAACTTTTGAAGCTCTTCATATTTTTCACACCTTTTGAAGCTCTTCATATTTCTCAAACGTTTTCAGGCTCTTCATGTTTTTCAACACCCCTTCTTGCTCATCCTATTTTTCAGACCGTTTCATGCTTCTCTCATTTCTGACACATTTTGAAGCTCTTCATATATTTCACACATTTTCAGGCTCTTCATGTTTTTCAACACCATTTCATGCTCCTCCTATTTTTCAGACCGTTTCATGTTCCTCATATTTTTGACACCTTTTGAAGCTCTTCATATTTTTCACACCTTTTCAGGCTCTTCATGTTTTTCAAAGCCACTTCATGCTTCTCCTATTTTTCAGACCGTTTCATGCTCCTCTCATTTCTGACACCTTTTGAAGCTCTTCGTATATTTCACACATTTTCAGGCTCTTCAGGTTTTTCAACACCACTTCATGCTCCTCCTATTTTTCAGGCTGTTTCATGCTCCTCATGTATTTCACACCTTTTGAAGCTCTTTATATTTTTCACACCTTTTTAGGCTCTTCATGTTTTTGAACACGATTTCAGGCTCCTCCTATTTTTCGGACTGTTTCATGCTCATCTCATTTTTGACACCTTTTGAAGCTCTTCATATTTTTCACACCTTTTGAATCTCTTCATATTTCTCAAACGTTTTCAGGCTCTTCATGTTTTTCAACACCCCTTCTTGCTCATCCTATTTTTCAGACCGTTTCATGCTCCTCCTATTTTTCACACCTTTTGAAGCTCTTCATATTTTTCACACCTTTTCAGGCTCTTCATGTTTTTCAACACCGCTTCATGCTCCTCCTATTTTTCACACCTTTTGAAGCTCTTCATATTTTTCACACCTTTTCAGGCTCTTCATGTTTTTCAACACCGCTTCATGCTCCTCCTATTTTTCAGACCGTTTCGTGCTCCTCATATTTTTGACACGTTTTGAAGCTCTTCATATTTTTCACACATTTTCAGGCTCTTCATGTTTTTGAACACCATTTCATGCTCCTCCTATTTTTCAGACCGTTTCATGTTCCTCATATTTTTGACACCTTTTGAAGCTCTTCATATTTTTCACACCTTTTAAGGCTCTTCATGTTTTTCAAAGCCACTTCATGCTTCTCCTATTTTTCAGACCGTTTCATGCTCCTCTCATTTCTGACACCTTTTGAAGCTCTTCGTATATTTCACACATTTTCAGGCTCTTCAGGTTTTTCAACACCACTTCATGCTCCTCCTATTTTCATTCTGTTTCATGCTCCTCATGTATTTCACACCTCTTGAAGCTCTTTATATTTTTCACACCTTTTTAGGCTCTTCATGTTTTTGAACACGATTTCAGGCTCCTCCTATTTTTCGGACTGTTTCATGCTCATCTCATTTTTGACACCTTTTGAAGCTCTTCATATTTTTCACACCTTTTGAATCTCTTCATATTTCTCAAACGTTTTCAGGCTCTTCATGTTTTTCAACACCCCTTCTTGCTCATCCTATTTTTCAGACCGTTTCATGCTCCTCCTATTTTTCACACCTTTTGAAGCTCTTCATATTTTTCACACCTTTTCAGGCTCTTCATGTTTTTCAACACCGCTTCATGCTCCTCATTTTTTTCAGACCGTTTCGTGCTCCTCATATTTTTGACACGTTTTGAAGCTCTTCATATTTTTCACACCTATTTAGGCTCTTCTTGTTTTTCAACATCACTTCATGCTCCTCCTATTTTTCAGACCGTTTCATGCTCTTCATATTTTTGACACTTTTTGAAGCTCTTCATATTTTTCACACCTTTTCTGGCTCTTCATGTTTTCAACACCGCTTCATGCTCGTCCTATTTTCCAGACCGTTTCATGCTCGTCTCATTTTTGACACCTTTTGAAGCTCTTCATATTTCTCACAACTTTTAAGCTCTTCATGTTTTTCACACGTTTTCAGGCTCTTCTTGTTTTTCAACACCGCTTCATGCTCCTCCCATTTTTCAGCCCGTTTCATGCTCCTCCTATTTTTCAGACCGTTTCATGCTCCTCATATTTTTGACACCTTTTGAAACTCTTCATATTTTTCACACCTTTTCAGGCTTTTCATGTTTTTCAACACCGCTTCATGCTCTTGTATTTTTCAGACCGTTTCATGCTCCTCATATTTTTGACACCTTTTGAAGCTCTTCATATTTTTCACACCTTTTCATGCTCTTCATGATTTTGAGCACCGCTTCATGCTCCTCCTATTTTTCAGACCGGTTCATGCTCCTCATATTTTTGACACCTTTTGAAGCTCTTCATATTTTTCACACCTTTTCATGTTCTTCATGTTTTTCAACACCATTTCATGCTGCTCCTATTTTTCAGATCTTTTCATGCTCCTCATATTTTTTGACACATTTTGAAGCTCTTCATTTTTTTCACACCTTTTGAAGCTCTTCATATTTTTCACACCTTTTCATGTTCTTCATGTTTTTCAACACCACTTCATGCTCCTCCTATTTTTCAGACCGTTTCATACTCATCTCGCTTTTGACACATTTTGAAGCTCTTCATATTTTCCACACCTTTTGAAGCTCTTCATATTATCAAACGTTTTCAGGTTCTTAATCTTTTTCAACACCGCTTCTTGCTCCTCCTATTTTTCAGACCGTTTCATGCTCCTCATATTTTTGACACGTTTTGAAGCTCTTCATATTTTTCACACCTTTTAAGGCTCTTCATGTTTTTGAACACCGTTTCATGCTCCTCGTATTTTTCAGACCGTTTCATGCTCCTCATATTTTTGACACCTTTTGAAGCTCTTCATATTTTTCACACCTTTTCAGGCTCTTCATGTTTTTCAAAGCCACTTCATGCTTCTCCTATTTTTCAGACCGTTTCATGCTCCTCTCATTTCTGACACCTTTTGAAGCTCTTCATATATTTCACACATTTTCAGGCTCTTCATGTTTTTCAACACCACTTCATACTCCTCCTATTTTTCAGACCGTTTCATGCTCCTCATGTATTTCACACCTTTTGAAGCTCTGTATATTTTTCACACCTTTTTAGGCTCTTCATGTTTTTGAACATGATTTCAGGCTCCTCCTATTTTTCGGACTGTTTCATGCTCATCTCATTTTTGACACCTGTTGAAGCTCTTCATATTTTTCACACCTTTTGAATCTCTTCATATTTCTCAAACGTTTTCAGGCTCTTCATGTTTTTCAACACCCCTTCTTGCTCATCCTATTTTTCAGACCGTTTCATGTTTCTATCATTTCTGACAACTTTTGAAGCTCTTCATATATTTCACACATTTTCAGGCTCTTCATGTTTTTCAACACCACTTCATGCTTCTCCTATTTTTCAGACCGTTTCATGCTCATCTCACTTTGACACATTTTGAAGCTCTTCATATTTTCCACACCTTTTGAAGCTCTTCATATTTTTCAAACGTTTTCAGGCTCTTCATTTTTTTCTACACTGCTTCTTGCCCCTCCTATATTTCAGATCGTTTCATGCTCCTCATATTTTTCACACCTTTTGAAGCTCTTCATATTTTTCACACCTTTTCAGGTTCTTCATTTTTATTACAACGCTTCATGCTGCTCCTATTTTTCAGACCGTTTCATGCTCCTCATATTTTTGACACCTTTTGAAGATCTTCATATCTTTCACACCTTTTCAAGCTCTTCATGTTTTTTACACCGCTTCATGCAGCTCCTATTTTTCAGACCGTTTCATGCTCCTCCTATTTTTTACACCTTTTGAAGCTCTTCATATTTTTCACACCTTTTCATGCTCTACATGTTTTTGAACACCGTTTCATGCTCCTCCTATTTTTCAGACCGTTTCATGCTCCTCATATTTTTGACACCTTTTGAAGCTCTTCATATTTTTCACACCTTTTGAGCCTCTTCATGTTTTTGAACACCGCTTCATGTTCCTCCTATTTTTCAGACCGTTTCATGCTTCTCATATTTTTGACACCTTTTGAAGCTCTTCATATTTTTCACACCTTTTCAGGGTCTTCATGTTTTTTACACCGCTTCATGCTCCTCCTATTTTTCAGACTGTTTCATGCTCCTCCTATTTTTGACACCTTTTGAAGCTCTTCATATTTCACACCATTTCAGGCTCTTCATGTTTTTCAACACCGTTTCATGCACCTCATGTATTTCCAACCGTTTGAAGCTCTTCATATTTTTCACACCTTTTCAGGCTCTTCATGTTTTTGAACACCGTTTCATTCTCCTCTTATTTTTCAGACCGTTTCATGCTCCTCATATTTTTGACACCTTTTGAAGCTCTTCATATTTTTCACACCTTTTTAGGCTCTTCATGTTTTTCAACATCACTTCATGCTCCTCCGATTTTTCAGACCGTTTCAAGCTCTTCATATTTTTGACACTTTTTGAAGCTCTTCATATTTTTCACACCTTTTCTGGCTCTTCATGTTTTCAACACGGCTTCATGCTCGTCCTATTTTCCAGACCGTTTCATGCTCGTCTCATTTTTGACACCTTCTGAAGCTCTTCATATTTCTCACAACTTTTAAGGTCTTCATGTTTTTCACACGTTTTCAGGCTCTTCATGTTTTTCAATACCTCTTCATGCTCCTCCCATTTGTGAGACCGTTTCATGCTCCTCCTATTTTTCAGACCGTTTCATGCTCCTCATATTTTTGACACCTTTTGAAGCTCTTCATATTTTTCACACCTTTTCAGGCTCTTCATGTTTTTCAACACTGCCTCATGCTCTTCCTATTTTTCAGACCGTTTCATGCTCCTCATATTTTTGACACCTTTTGAAGATCTTCATATTTTTCACACCTTTTCATGCTCTTCATGTTTTTGAACACCGCTTCATGCTCCTCCTATTTTTCAAACCGGTTCATGCTCCTCATATTTTTGACACCTTTTGAAGCACTTCATATATTTCCACATTTTCAGGCTCTTCATGATTTTGAACACGGTTTCATTCTCCTCCTATTTTTCAGGCCATTTCATGCTCCTCATATTTTTGACACCTTTTGAATCTCTTCATAATTTTCACACCTTTTCAGGCTCTTCAATTTTTCAACACCACATAATGCTCCTCTTATATTTTAGACCGTTTCATGCTCCTCATATTTTTGACACCTTTTGAAGCTCTTCATAAATTTCTCACCTTTTCAAACTCTTCATGTTTTTCACATCTTTTCAGGCTCTTCATGTTTTTCAACACCGCTTCATGCTCCTCCTATTTTTAAGACCGTTTCCTGCTCCTCATATTTTTGACACCTTTTGAAGCTCTTCATATATTTCACACCTTTTCAGGCTGTTCATGTTTTTGCACCTTTTCAGGCTCTTCATGTTTTTCAACACCGCTTCATGCTCCTCCTATTTTTCAGACCGTTTTGTGCTCCTCATCTTTTTGACACGTTTTGAAGCTCTTCATATATTTCACACCTTTTCAGGCTCTTCATGTTTTTCAACACCGCCTCATTCTCCTCCTATTTTTCATACCGTTTCATGCTCCTCATATTATTGACACCTTTTGTAGCTCTTCATATTTTTCACACCTTTCAGACTCTTCAAGTTTTTGAACATCGTTTCATGCTCCTCCTATTTTTCAGACCGTATCATGCTCCTAATATTTTTGATACCTTTTGAAGCTTTCATATTTTTCACACCTTTTCTGGCACTTCATATTTTTGAACACCCTTTCATGCTCCTCCTATTTTTCAGACCGTTTCATGCTCCTCATATTTTTGACACCTTTGAAACTCTTCATATTTTTCATACCTTTTCAGGCTCTTCATGTTTTTCAACACCACTTCTTGCTCCTCCTATTTTTCAGACCGTTTCATGCTCCTCATATTTTTCAAACCTTTTAAAGCTCTTCATAATTTTCACACCTATTCATGCTCTTCATTTTTTCCACACTGTTTCATGCTCCTCCTATTTTTCAGACCGTTTCATGCTCCTCATATTTTTCACACCTTTTGAAGCTCTTCATATTTTTCACACTTTTTGAAGCTCTTCATATTTTTCACAGTTTTCAGGCTCTTCATGTTTCTGAACACCGCTTTACGCTCCTCCTATTTTTCAGACCGTTTCATGCTCTTCATATTTTTCACACCTTTTCAGGCTCTTCATATTTTTGAACACCGTTTGCTGCTCCTCCTATTTTTGAGAACGTTTCATGCTCCTCATATTTTTAACACGTTTTAACGCTCTTCATATTTTTCACACCTTTTCAGGCTCTTTATGTTTTTGAACACCGCTTCATGCTCCTCCTATTTTTCAGAACGTTTCTGCTCCTAATATTTTGACACCTTTTAAGCTGTTCATATTTTACACATTTTCAGGCTTTTCAAGTTTTTGAAGACCGTTTCATGCTACTACTATTTTTGATACCTTTTGAAGCTCCTTATATTCTTCAAACCATTTCATGCTCTTCTTTTTTTTCATCACCGCTTCATGCTCCTCCATTTTTCAGATCGTTTCATGCTCCTCCTATTTTTGACACCTTTTCAAGCACTTCATATATTTCCACATTTTCAGGCTCTTCATGATTTTGAACACGGTTTCTTTCTCCTCCTATTTTTCAGGCCATTTCATGCTCCTCATATTTTTGACACCTTTTGAATCTCTTCATAATTTTCACACCTTTTCACGTTCTTCATGTCTTTCAAGACCACTTCATACTCCTCCTCTTTTTCAGACCGTTTCATGCTCCTCATATTTTTGACACCTTTTGAAGCTCTTCATATATTTCACACCTTTTCAAACTCTTCATGTTTTTCACAGCTTTTCAGGCTCTTCATGTTTTTCAACACCGCTTCATGCTCCTCCTATTTTTCAGACCGTATCCTGCTCCTCATATTTTTGACACCTTTTGAAGCTCTTCATATATTTCAAACCTTTACAGGCTCTTCATGTTTTTACACCTTTTCAGGCTCTTCATGTTTTTCAACACCGCTTCATGCTCCTCCTATTTTTCAGACCGTTTTGTGCTCCTCATCTTTTTGACACGTTTTGAAGCTCTTCATATATTTCACACATTTTCAGGCTCTTCATGTTTTTCAACACCGCCTCATTCTTCTCCTATTTTTCATACCGTTTCATGCTCCTCATATTTTTGACACCTTTTGAAGCTCTTCATATTTTTCACACCTTTTCAGGTTCTTCATGTTTTTGAACACCGCGTCATGCTCCTCTTATTTTTCAGACCGTTTCATGCTCCTCATATTTTTGACACCTTTTAAAGCTTTCATATTTTTCACACCTTTTCTGGCTCTTCATGTTTTTGAACACCGGTTCATGCTCCTCCTATTTTTCAGACCGTTTCATGCTCCTCATATTTTTGACACATTTTGAAGCGCTTCCTATTTTTCACAACTTTTCAGGCTCTTCAAGTTTTGCAACACTGCTTCATGCTCCTCTTATTTTTTAGACCGTTTCATGCTGCTCATATTTTTGACACTTTTTTGAAGCTCTTCATACTTTTCACACCTTTTTAGGCTCTTCATATTTTTCAACACCACTTCATGCTCCTCCTATTTTTCAGACCGTTTCATGCTCCTCATATTTTTGACACTTTTTGAAGCTCTTCCTATTTTTCACACCTTTTCAGGATCTTCATGTTTTTGAACATCGCTTCATGCACCTCCTATTTTTCAGACCGTTTCATGCTCCTCATATTTTTGACACCTTTTGAAGCTCTTCATATATTTCACACCTTTTCGATCTCTTCATGTTTTTCACACCTTTTCAGGCTCTTCATGTTTTTCAACACCCCTTCATGCTCCTCCTATTTTTCAGACCGTTTCATGCTCCTCATATTTTTGACACCTTTTGAAGCTCTTCATATATTTCACACCTTTTCGATCTCTTCATGTTTTTCACACCTTTTCAGGCTCTTCATGTTTTTCAACACCCCTTCATGCTCCTCCTATTTTTCAGACCGTTTCATGCTCCTCATATTTTTCACATTTTCAAGCTCTTCATATATTTCATACCTTTTAAGGTTCTTCATGTTTTTTAACAAAGCTTCATGCTCCTCCTATTTTTTACATCTATTGAAGCTCTTCATATATTTCACACCTTTTCAAGCTCTTCATGTTTTTGAAAAACGCTTCATGTTCCTCCTATTTTTCACAACTTTTGAAGCTCTTCATATATTTCACACCTTTTCAAGCTCTTCATGTTTTTGAACACCTTTTCATGCTCCTCCTATTTTTCAGGCCGTTTCATGCTCCTCATACTTTTGACACCTTTTGAAGCTCTTCATACATTTCACTCCTTTTCAGGCTCTTCATGTTTTTCAACACAACTTCATGCTCCTCCTATTTTTCAGACCGTTTCATGCTCCTCATATTTTTCACACCTTTTGAAGCTGTTCATATTTTTCACACATTTTCATGCTCTTCATGTTTTTGAACACCTTTTCAAACTCCTCATATTTTTGACACGTTTTGAAGCTGTTCATATTTTTAACACCTTTTCAGGCTCTTTATGTTTTTCAAAACCGCATCATGCTGCTCCTATTTTTCAAATCGTTTCATGCACCTCATATTTTGACAACTTTTGAAGCACTTCACATTTTTCACACCTTTTGAAGCTCTTCATATTGTTCCCACCTTTTCAGGCTCTTCATGTTTTTCAACACCGCTTCAGGTTCCTCCTATTTTTCATACCGTTTCATGCTCCTCATATTTTTGTCACCTTTTGAAGCTCTTCGTATATTTCACTCATTTCAGGCTCTTCATGTTTTTCAACACCATTTCATGCTCCTCTTATTTTTCAGAACGTTTCATGCTCCTCATATTTTTGACACTTTTTGAAGCTCTTCATATTTTTCACACCTTTTCAGGCTCTTCATGTTTTTCAACACTACTTCATGCTCCTCCTATTTTTCAGACCGTTTCATGCTCCTCATATTTTTGACACCTTTTGAAGATCTTCATATTTTTCAAACCTTTTCAGGCTCTTCAAGTTTTTCAACACCACTTCATTCTCCTCCTATTTTTCAGGCCGTTTCAAGCTCCTCATATTTTTGACACCTTTTGAACCTCTTCATATATTTCACACCTTTTCAGGCTCTTCATATTTTTCAACACCGTTTCTTGCTCCTCCTATTTTTCAGACCGTTTCATGCTCCTCATATTTTTGACACCTTTTGAAGCTCTTCATATTTTTCACACCTTTTCAGGCTCTTCATGTTTTTGAACACCGATTCGTGCTCCTCCTGGTTTTCAGACCGTTTCATGCTCCTCATATTTTTGACACCTTTTGAAGCTCTTCATATTTTTCACACCTTTTCTTCCTCTTCATGTTTTCAACACCCTTACATCCTCCTCCTATTTTCAGACAGTTTCATGCTCCTCATACTTTTGACACCTTTTGAAGCTCTTCATATATTTCACACCTTATCAGGCTTTTCATGTTTGTGAACACCGGTTTTTGCGCCTCCTATTTTTCACACCTTTTGAAGCTCTTAGTATATTTAATACCTTTTCAAGCTCTTCATGTTTTTGAACACCACTTCATGCTCCTCATATTTTTCACACCTTTTGAAGCTCTTCATATTTTTCACACATTTTCAGGCGCTTCATGTTTTTGAACACCTTTTCATGCTCCTATTTTTCAGACCGTTTCATGCTCCTCATATTTTTGACACCTTTTGACGCTCTTCATATTTTTCACACCTTTTCAGGCTCTTCATGTTTTTGAACACCAATTCGTGCTCCTCCTATTTTTCAGACCGTTTCATGCTCCTCATTTTTTTGACACCTTTTGAAGCTCTTCATATTTTTCACACCTTTTCTTGCTGTTCATGTTTTCAACACCCTTACATCCTCCTGCTATTTTCAGACCGTTTCATGCTCCTCATACTTTTGACACCTTTTGAAGCTCTTCATATATTTCACACCTTATCAGGCTTTTCATGTTTGTGAACACCGCTTTTTGCGCCTCCTATTTTTCACACCTTTTGAAGCTCTTAGTATATTTCATACCTTTTCAAGCTCTTCATGTTTTTGAACACCACTTCATGCTCCTCATATTTTTCACACCTTTTGAATCTCTTCATATTTTTCACACATTTTCAGGCGCTTCATGTTTTTGAACACCATTTCATGCTCCTCCTATTTTTCAGACCGTTTCATGCTCCTCATATTTTTCACACCTTTTGAAGCTCTTCATATTTTTCACACCTTTTGAAGCTCTTAATAATTTTCAGAGGTTTTCAGTCTCTTCGTGTTTTTGAACACCATTTCATGCTCCTCCTATTTTTCAGACAGTTTCATGCTCCTCATATTTTTGACACCATTTGAAACTCTTCATATTTTTCACACATTTTCATGCTCTTCATGTTTTTGAACACCTTTTCAAGCTCCTCATATTTTTGACACCTTTTGAAGCTCTTCATATTTTTCACACCTTTTCAGGCTCTTCATGTTTTTCAACACGGTTTCATCCTCCTCCTATTTTCAGAGCGTTTCATGCTCCTCATACTTTTGACACCTTTTGAAGCTTTTCATATATTTCACACCTTTTCAGGCTTTTCATGTTTTTGAACACCGCTTCATGCTCCTCCTATATTTCACACCTTTTGAAGCTCTTCGTATATTTCACACCTATTCAAGCTTTCATGTTTTTGAACACCACTTCATGCTCCTCATATTTTTCACACCTTTTGAAGCTCTTCATAATTTTCACACATTTTCAGGCTCTTCATGTTTTTGAACACCTTTTCATGCTCCTCCAATTTTTCAGACAGTTTCATGCTCCTCATATTTTTGACACTTTTTGAAGCTCTTCATATTTTTCACACCTTTTCAGGCTCTACATGTTTTTCCACACCGCTTCATTCTCCTCCTATTTTTCAGACCGTTTCATGCTCCTCATATTTTTGACACGTTCAGAACCTATTCATGTATTTCACACCTTTTCAGGCTCTTCATATTTTTCAACACAGTTTCATGCTCCTATTTTTCAGACCGTTTCATGCTCCTCATATTTTCCACAACTTTTGAAGCTCTTCATATTTTTCACAGGTTTTCAGTCTCTTCATGTTGTTGAACATCATTTCATGCTCCTCCTATTTTTCAGACCGTTTCATGCTCTCAAATTTTTGACACCATTTGAAACTCTGCATATATTTCATACATTTTCATGCTCTTCATGTTTTTGAACCCTTTTCAAGCTCCTCATATTTTTGACACCTTTTTAAGCTGTTCATATTTTTCACACCTTTTCAGGCTCTTCATGTTTTTGAACACCATTTCATCCTCCTCATATTTTTGACACCTTTGAAGCTCTTCATATTGTTCACAACTTTTCAGACTCTTCATGTTTTTCAACACCGCTTCAATCTTCTCCTATTTTTCAGACCGTTTCATGTTTCTCATATTTTTGACACCTTTTGAAGCTCTTAATAGTTTTCACACCTTTTCAGGCTCTTCATGTTTTTCAACACAGCTTCATGCTCCTCCTATTTTTCAGACTGTTTCATGCTCCTCATATTTTTGACACCTTTTGAAGCTCTTCATATATTTCACTCATTTCAGGCTCTTCATGTTTTTCAACACCACTTCATGATCCTCCTATTTTTCAGACCGTTTCATGCTCCTCATATATTTGACACTTTTTGAAGCTCTTCATATTTTTCACACCTTTTCAGGCTCTTAATGTTTTTCAACACTGCTTCATGCTCCTCCTATTTTTCAGACCGTTTCATGCTCGTCATATTTTTGACACCTTTTGAAGCTCTCCATATTTTTCACACCTTTTCAGGCTGTCATATTTTTGAACCCCGCTTCATGCTGCTTCTAATTTTCAGACCGTTTCATGCGCCTCATATTTTTCACACCTTTTGAAGCTCTTCATATTTTTCACACCTTTTCAGGCTCTTCATGTTTTTCAACACCTCTCCATGCTCCTCTTATTCATCATTCCGTTTCATGCTCCTCATATTTTTGACAGCTTTTGAAGCTCTTCATATATTTCACACATTTTCAGGCACTTCATGTTTTTCAACACCACCTCTTGCTCCTCCTTTTTTTCAGACCGTTTCATGCTCCTCATATTTTTGACTCCTTTTGAAGCTCCTCATGTTTTTCACACCATTTCAGGCTCTTCATGTTTTTCAACACCGCTTCATGCTCCTCCTATTTTTCAGACTGTTTCATGCTCCTCAGATTATTGACACCTTTTGAAGCTCTTCATATATTTCACAGATTTCAGTCGCTTCATGTTTTTCAACACTACCTCTTGCTCCTCCTTTTTTTCAGACCCTTTCCTGCTCCTCATATTTTTGACTCCTTTTGAAGCTCTTCATATTTTTCACACCTTTTCAGGCTCTTCATGTTTTTCAACAATGCCTTATGTTCCTCCTATTTTTTAGACCGTTTCATGCTCGTCATATTTATGACACCTTTTGAAGCTCTTCATATCTTTCACAGCTTTTCAGGCTCTTCATGTTTTCAACACCGTTTCTTGCTCCTCCTATTTTTCAGACGGTTTCATGGTCCTCATATTTTTCACACTTTTTCAAGCTCTTCATGTTTTTCACACCTTTTCAGGCTGTCATGTTTTTGAACACCATTTCATGCTCCTCCTATTTTTCAGACGGTTTCATGCTCCTCATATTTTTGACACCTTTTGAAGCTCTTCATATATTTCACACCTTTTCAGGCTCTTCATGTTTTTGAACACCACTTCATGCTCCTCAAATATTTGACAACTTTTGAAGCTCTTCATATATTTCACACCTTTTCAGGCTCTTCATGTTTTTGAACACCGCTTCATGCTCCTCAAATTTTTGACAACTTTTGAAGCTCTTCTTATATTTCACACCTTTCAGGCTCTTCATGTTTTTCAACACCGCTTCATGCTCCTCCTATTTTTCAGACGGTTTCATGCTCCTCATTTTTTCGACACCTTTTGAAGCTCTTCATATATTTCACACCTTTTCAGGCTCTTCATGTTTTTGAACACCTTTTCAAACTCCTCATATTTTTGACACGTTTTGAAGCTGTTCATATTTTTAACACCTTTTCAGGCTCTTTATGTTTTTCAAAACCGCATCATGCTGCTCCTATTTTTCAAATCGTTTCATGCACCTCATATTTTGACAACTTTTGAAGCACTTCACATTTTTCACACCTTTTGAAGCTCTTCATATTGTTCCCACCTTTTCAGGCTCTTCATGTTTTTCAACACCGCTTCAGGTTCCTCCTATTTTTCATACCGTTTCATGCTCCTCATATTTTTGTCACCTTTTGAAGCTCTTCGTATATTTCACTCATTTCAGGCTCTTCATGTTTTTCAACACCATTTCATGCTCCTCTTATTTTTCAGAACGTTTCATGCTCCTCATATTTTTGACACTTTTTGAAGCTCTTCATATTTTTCACACCTTTTCAGGCTCTTCATGTTTTTCAACACTACTTCATGCTCCTCCTATTTTTCAGACCGTTTCATGCTCCTCATATTTTTGACACCTTTTGAAGATCTTCATATTTTTCAAACCTTTTCAGGCTCTTCAAGTTTTTCAACACCACTTCATTCTCCTCCTATTTTTCAGGCCGTTTCAAGCTCCTCATATTTTTGACACCTTTTGAACCTCTTCATATATTTCACACCTTTTCAGGCTCTTCATATTTTTCAACACCGTTTCTTGCTCCTCCTATTTTTCAGACCGTTTCATGCTCCTCATATTTTTGACACCTTTTGAAGCTCTTCATATTTTTCACACCTTTTCAGGCTCTTCATGTTTTTGAACACCGATTCGTGCTCCTCCTGGTTTTCAGACCGTTTCATGCTCCTCATATTTTTGACACCTTTTGAAGCTCTTCATATTTTTCACACCTTTTCTTCCTCTTCATGTTTTCAACACCCTTACATCCTCCTCCTATTTTCAGACAGTTTCATGCTCCTCATACTTTTGACACCTTTTGAAGCTCTTCATATATTTCACACCTTATCAGGCTTTTCATGTTTGTGAACACCGGTTTTTGCGCCTCCTATTTTTCACACCTTTTGAAGCTCTTAGTATATTTAATACCTTTTCAAGCTCTTCATGTTTTTGAACACCACTTCATGCTCCTCATATTTTTCACACCTTTTGAAGCTCTTCATATTTTTCACACATTTTCAGGCGCTTCATGTTTTTGAACACCTTTTCATGCTCCTATTTTTCAGACCGTTTCATGCTCCTCATATTTTTGACACCTTTTGACGCTCTTCATATTTTTCACACCTTTTCAGGCTCTTCATGTTTTTGAACACCAATTCGTGCTCCTCCTATTTTTCAGACCGTTTCATGCTCCTCATTTTTTTGACACCTTTTGAAGCTCTTCATATTTTTCACACCTTTTCTTGCTGTTCATGTTTTCAACACCCTTACATCCTCCTGCTATTTTCAGACCGTTTCATGCTCCTCATACTTTTGACACCTTTTGAAGCTCTTCATATATTTCACACCTTATCAGGCTTTTCATGTTTGTGAACACCGCTTTTTGCGCCTCCTATTTTTCACACCTTTTGAAGCTCTTAGTATATTTCATACCTTTTCAAGCTCTTCATGTTTTTGAACACCACTTCATGCTCCTCATATTTTTCACACCTTTTGAATCTCTTCATATTTTTCACACATTTTCAGGCGCTTCATGTTTTTGAACACCATTTCATGCTCCTCCTATTTTTCAGACCGTTTCATGCTCCTCATATTTTTCACACCTTTTGAAGCTCTTCATATTTTTCACACCTTTTGAAGCTCTTAATAATTTTCAGAGGTTTTCAGTCTCTTCGTGTTTTTGAACACCATTTCATGCTCCTCCTATTTTTCAGACAGTTTCATGCTCCTCATATTTTTGACACCATTTGAAACTCTTCATATTTTTCACACATTTTCATGCTCTTCATGTTTTTGAACACCTTTTCAAGCTCCTCATATTTTTGACACCTTTTGAAGCTCTTCATATTTTTCACACCTTTTCAGGCTCTTCATGTTTTTCAACACGGTTTCATCCTCCTCCTATTTTCAGAGCGTTTCATGCTCCTCATACTTTTGACACCTTTTGAAGCTTTTCATATATTTCACACCTTTTCAGGCTTTTCATGTTTTTGAACACCGCTTCATGCTCCTCCTATATTTCACACCTTTTGAAGCTCTTCGTATATTTCACACCTATTCAAGCTTTCATGTTTTTGAACACCACTTCATGCTCCTCATATTTTTCACACCTTTTGAAGCTCTTCATAATTTTCACACATTTTCAGGCTCTTCATGTTTTTGAACACCTTTTCATGCTCCTCCAATTTTTCAGACAGTTTCATGCTCCTCATATTTTTGACACTTTTTGAAGCTCTTCATATTTTTCACACCTTTTCAGGCTCTACATGTTTTTCCACACCGCTTCATTCTCCTCCTATTTTTCAGACCGTTTCATGCTCCTCATATTTTTGACACGTTCAGAACCTATTCATGTATTTCACACCTTTTCAGGCTCTTCATATTTTTCAACACAGTTTCATGCTCCTATTTTTCAGACCGTTTCATGCTCCTCATATTTTCCACAACTTTTGAAGCTCTTCATATTTTTCACAGGTTTTCAGTCTCTTCATGTTGTTGAACATCATTTCATGCTCCTCCTATTTTTCAGACCGTTTCATGCTCTCAAATTTTTGACACCATTTGAAACTCTGCATATATTTCATACATTTTCATGCTCTTCATGTTTTTGAACCCTTTTCAAGCTCCTCATATTTTTGACACCTTTTTAAGCTGTTCATATTTTTCACACCTTTTCAGGCTCTTCATGTTTTTGAACACCATTTCATCCTCCTCATATTTTTGACACCTTTGAAGCTCTTCATATTGTTCACAACTTTTCAGACTCTTCATGTTTTTCAACACCGCTTCAATCTTCTCCTATTTTTCAGACCGTTTCATGTTTCTCATATTTTTGACACCTTTTGAAGCTCTTAATAGTTTTCACACCTTTTCAGGCTCTTCATGTTTTTCAACACAGCTTCATGCTCCTCCTATTTTTCAGACTGTTTCATGCTCCTCATATTTTTGACACCTTTTGAAGCTCTTCATATATTTCACTCATTTCAGGCTCTTCATGTTTTTCAACACCACTTCATGATCCTCCTATTTTTCAGACCGTTTCATGCTCCTCATATATTTGACACTTTTTGAAGCTCTTCATATTTTTCACACCTTTTCAGGCTCTTAATGTTTTTCAACACTGCTTCATGCTCCTCCTATTTTTCAGACCGTTTCATGCTCGTCATATTTTTGACACCTTTTGAAGCTCTCCATATTTTTCACACCTTTTCAGGCTGTCATGTTTTTGAACCCCGCTTCATGCTGCTTCTAATTTTCAGACCGTTTCATGCGCCTCATATTTTTCACACCTTTTGAAGCTCTTCATATTTTTCACACCTTTTCAGGCTCTTCATGTTTTTCAACACCGCTCCATGCTCCTCTTATTCATCATTCCGTTTCATGCTCCTCATATTTTTGACAGCTTTTGAAGCTCTTCATATATTTCACACATTTTCAGGCACTTCATGTTTTTCAACACCACCTCTTGCTCCTCCTTTTTTTCAGACCGTTTCATGCTCCTCATATTTTTGACTCCTTTTGAAGCTCCTCATGTTTTTCACACCATTTCAGGCTCTTCATGTTTTTCAACACCGCTTCATGCTCCTCCTATTTTTCAGACTGTTTCATGCTCCTCAGATTATTGACACCTTTTGAAGCTCTTCATATATTTCACAGATTTCAGTCGCTTCATGTTTTTCAACACTACCTCTTGCTCCTCCTTTTTTTCAGACCCTTTCCTGCTCCTCATATTTTTGACTCCTTTTGAAGCTCTTCATATTTTTCACACCTTTTCAGGCTCTTCATGTTTTTCAACAATGCCTTATGTTCCTCCTATTTTTTAGACCGTTTCATGCTCGTCATATTTATGACACCTTTTGAAGCTCTTCATATCTTTCACAGCTTTTCAGGCTCTTCATGTTTTCAACACCGTTTCTTGCTCCTCCTATTTTTCAGACGGTTTCATGGTCCTCATATTTTTCACACTTTTTCAAGCTCTTCATGTTTTTCACACCTTTTCAGGCTGTCATGTTTTTGAACACCATTTCATGCTCCTCCTATTTTTCAGACGGTTTCATGCTCCTCATATTTTTGACACCTTTTGAAGCTCTTCATATATTTCACACCTTTTCAGGCTCTTCATGTTTTTGAACACCACTTCATGCTCCTCAAATATTTGACAACTTTTGAAGCTCTTCATATATTTCACACCTTTTCAGGCTCTTCATGTTTTTGAACACCGCTTCATGCTCCTCAAATTTTTGACAACTTTTGAAGCTCTTCTTATATTTCACACCTTTCAGGCTCTTCATGTTTTTCAACACCGCTTCATGCTCCTCCTATTTTTCAGACGGTTTCATGCTCCTCATTTTTTCGACACCTTTTGAAGCTCTTCATATATTTCACACCTTTTCAGGCTCTTCATGTTTTTGAACACCGCTTCATGCTCCTCAAATTTTTGACAACTTTTGAAGCTCTTCATATATTTCACACCTTTCAGGCTCTTCATGTTTTTCAACACCGCTTCATGCTCCTCCTAATTTTCAGACCGTTTCATGCTCCTCATATTTTTCACACCTTTTCATGCTCTTCATGTTTTTCAACACCGCTTCATGCTCCTCTTTTTTTTCAGACCGTTTCATGCTCCTCATACTTTTGACACCTTTTGAAGCTCTTCATACATTTCACTCCTTTTCAGGCTCTTCATGTTTTTCAACACAACTTCATGCTCCTCCTATTTTTCAGACCGTTTCATGCTCCTCATATTTTTGACACCTTTTGAAGCTGTTCATATTTTTCACACATTTTCATGCTCTTCATGTTTTTGAACACCTTTTCAAACTCCTCATATTTTTGACACGTTTTGAAGCTGTTCATAATTTTCACACCTTTTCAGGCTCTTCATGTTTTTCAAAACCGCTTCATGCTGCTCCTATTTTTCAAATCGTTTCATGCACCTCATATTTTGACAACTTTTGAAGCACTTCACATTTTTCACACCTTTTGAAGCTCTTCATATTGTTCCCACCTTTTCAGGCTCTTCATGTTTTTCAACACCGCTTCAGGCTCCTCCTATTTTTCATAATGTTTCATGCTCCTCATATTTTTGACACCTTTTGAAGCTCTTCATATATTTCACTCATTTCAGGCTCTTCATGTTTTTCAACACCATTTCATGCTCCTCTTATTTTTCAGACCGTTTCATGCTCCTCATATTTTTGACACTTTTTGAAGCTCTTCATATTTTTCACACCTTTTCAGGCTCTTCATGTTTTTGAACACTGCTTCTTGCGCCTCCTATTTTTCAGACCGTTTCATGCTCCTCATATTTTTGACACCTTTTGAAGCTCTTCATATTTTTCAAACCTTTTCAGGCTCTTCAAGTTTTTCAACACCTCTTCATTCTCCTCCTATTTTTCAGGCCGTTTCAAGCTCCTCATATTTTTGACACCTTTTGAACCTCTTCATATATTTCACACCTTTTCATGCTCTTCATATTTTTCAACACCGTTTCTTGCTCCTCCTATTTTTCAGACTGTTTCCTGCTCCTCATATGTTTGACACCTTTTGAAGCTCTTCATATTTTTCACACCTTTTCAGGCTCTTCATGTTTTTGAACACCGACTCGTGCTCCTCCTGGTTTTCAGACCGTTTCAGGCTCCTCATACTTTTGACACCTTTTGAAGCTCTTCATATATTTCACACCTTATCAGGCTTTTCATGTTTTTGAACACCGCTTTTTGCGCCTCCTATTTTTCACACATTTTGAAGCTCTTAGTATATTTCATACCTTTTCAAGCTCTTCATGTTTTTGAACACCACTTCATGCTCCTCATATTTTTCACACCTTTTGAAGCTCCTCATATTTTTCACACATTTTCAGGCGCTTCATGTTTTTGAACACCTTTTCATGCTCCTCCTATTTTTCAGACCGTTTCATGCTCCTCATATTTTTGATACCTTTTGACGCTCTTCATATTTTTCACACCTTTTCAGGCTCTTCATGTTTTTCAACACCGCTTCAATCTTCTCCTATTTTTCAGATTGTTTCATGCTCCTCATATTTTTGACACGTTCTGAACCTATATATATATTTCACACCTTTTCAGGCTCTTCATATTTTTCAACACAGTTTCATGCTCCTCCTATTTTTCAGACCGTTTCATGCTCCTCATATTTTTCACACCTTTTGAAGCTCTTCATATTTTTCACACCTTTTGAAGCTCTTAATAATTTTCACAGGTTTTCAGTCTCTTCATGTTTTTGAACACCATTTCATGCTCCTCCTATTTTTCAGACAGTTTCATGCTCCTCATATTTTTGACACCATTTGAAACTCTTCATATTTTTCACACATTTTCATGCTCTTCATGTTTTTGAACACCTTTTCAAGCTCCTCATATATTTGACACCTTTTGAAGCTCTTCATATTTTTCACACCTTTTCAGGCTCTTCATGTTTTTGAACACCGATTCGTGCTCCTCCTATTTTTCAGACCGTTTCATGCTCCTCAGATTTTTGACACCTTTTGAAGCTCTTCATATTTTTCACACCTTTCATGCTCTTTATGTTTTTCAACACGGTTTCATCCTCCTCCTATTTTCAGAGCGTTTCATGCTCCTCATACTTTTGACACCTTTTGAAGCTCTTCATATATTTCACACCTTATCAGGCTTTTCATGTTTGTGAACACCGCTTTTTGCGCCTCCTATTTTTCACACCTTTTGAAGCTCTTAGTATATTTAATACCTTTTCAAGCTCTTCATGTTTTTGAACACCACTTCATGCTCCTCATATTTTTCACACCTTTTGAAGCTCTTCATATTTTTCCAACATTTTCAGGCGCTTCATGTTTTTGAACACCTTTTCATGCTCCTCCTATTTTTCAGACCGTTTCATGCTCCTCATATTTTTGACACCTTTTGACGCTCTTCATATTTTTCACACCTTTTCATGCTCTTCATGTTTTCAACACCGTTTCTTGCTCCTCCTATTTTTCAGACGGTTTCATGGTCCTCATATTTTTCACACTTTTTCAAGCTCTTCATGTTTTTCACACCTTTTCAGGCTGTCATGTTTTTGAACACCATTTCATGCTCCTCCTATTTTTCAGACGGTTTCATGCTCCTCATATTTTTGACACCTTTTGAAGCTCTTCATATATTTCACACCTTTTCAGGCTCTTCATGTTTTTGAACACCACTTCATGCTCCTCAAATATTTGACAACTTTTGAAGCTCTTCATATATTTCACACCTTTTCAGGCTCTTCATGTTTTTGAACACCGCTTCATGCTCCTCAAATTTTTGACAACTTTTGAAGCTCTTCTTATATTTCACACCTTTCAGGCTCTTCATGTTTTTCAACACCGCTTCATGCTCCTCCTATTTTTCAGACGGTTTCATGCTCCTCATTTTTTCGACACCTTTTGAAGCTCTTCATATATTTCACACCTTTTCAGGCTCTTCATGTTTTTGAACACCGCTTCATGCTCCTCAAATTTTTGACAACTTTTGAAGCTCTTCATATATTTCACACCTTTCAGGCTCTTCATGTTTTTCAACACCGCTTCATGCTCCTCCTAATTTTCAGACCGTTTCATGCTCCTCATATTTTTCACACCTTTTCATGCTCTTCATGTTTTTCAACACCGCTTCATGCTCCTCTTTTTTTTCAGACCGTTTCATGCTCCTCATACTTTTGACACCTTTTGAAGCTCTTCATACATTTCACTCCTTTTCAGGCTCTTCATGTTTTTCAACACAACTTCATGCTCCTCCTATTTTTCAGACCGTTTCATGCTCCTCATATTTTTGACACCTTTTGAAGCTGTTCATATTTTTCACACATTTTCATGCTCTTCATGTTTTTGAACACCTTTTCAAACTCCTCATATTTTTGACACGTTTTGAAGCTGTTCATAATTTTCACACCTTTTCAGGCTCTTCATGTTTTTCAAAACCGCTTCATGCTGCTCCTATTTTTCAAATCGTTTCATGCACCTCATATTTTGACAACTTTTGAAGCACTTCACATTTTTCACACCTTTTGAAGCTCTTCATATTGTTCCCACCTTTTCAGGCTCTTCATGTTTTTCAACACCGCTTCAGGCTCCTCCTATTTTTCATAATGTTTCATGCTCCTCATATTTTTGACACCTTTTGAAGCTCTTCATATATTTCACTCATTTCAGGCTCTTCATGTTTTTCAACACCATTTCATGCTCCTCTTATTTTTCAGACCGTTTCATGCTCCTCATATTTTTGACACTTTTTGAAGCTCTTCATATTTTTCACACCTTTTCAGGCTCTTCATGTTTTTGAACACTGCTTCTTGCGCCTCCTATTTTTCAGACCGTTTCATGCTCCTCATATTTTTGACACCTTTTGAAGCTCTTCATATTTTTCAAACCTTTTCAGGCTCTTCAAGTTTTTCAACACCTCTTCATTCTCCTCCTATTTTTCAGGCCGTTTCAAGCTCCTCATATTTTTGACACCTTTTGAACCTCTTCATATATTTCACACCTTTTCATGCTCTTCATATTTTTCAACACCGTTTCTTGCTCCTCCTATTTTTCAGACTGTTTCCTGCTCCTCATATGTTTGACACCTTTTGAAGCTCTTCATATTTTTCACACCTTTTCAGGCTCTTCATGTTTTTGAACACCGACTCGTGCTCCTCCTGGTTTTCAGACCGTTTCAGGCTCCTCATACTTTTGACACCTTTTGAAGCTCTTCATATATTTCACACCTTATCAGGCTTTTCATGTTTTTGAACACCGCTTTTTGCGCCTCCTATTTTTCACACATTTTGAAGCTCTTAGTATATTTCATACCTTTTCAAGCTCTTCATGTTTTTGAACACCACTTCATGCTCCTCATATTTTTCACACCTTTTGAAGCTCCTCATATTTTTCACACATTTTCAGGCGCTTCATGTTTTTGAACACCTTTTCATGCTCCTCCTATTTTTCAGACCGTTTCATGCTCCTCATATTTTTGATACCTTTTGACGCTCTTCATATTTTTCACACCTTTTCAGGCTCTTCATGTTTTTCAACACCGCTTCAATCTTCTCCTATTTTTCAGATTGTTTCATGCTCCTCATATTTTTGACACGTTCTGAACCTATATATATATTTCACACCTTTTCAGGCTCTTCATATTTTTCAACACAGTTTCATGCTCCTCCTATTTTTCAGACCGTTTCATGCTCCTCATATTTTTCACACCTTTTGAAGCTCTTCATATTTTTCACACCTTTTGAAGCTCTTAATAATTTTCACAGGTTTTCAGTCTCTTCATGTTTTTGAACACCATTTCATGCTCCTCCTATTTTTCAGACAGTTTCATGCTCCTCATATTTTTGACACCATTTGAAACTCTTCATATTTTTCACACATTTTCATGCTCTTCATGTTTTTGAACACCTTTTCAAGCTCCTCATATATTTGACACCTTTTGAAGCTCTTCATATTTTTCACACCTTTTCAGGCTCTTCATGTTTTTGAACACCGATTCGTGCTCCTCCTATTTTTCAGACCGTTTCATGCTCCTCAGATTTTTGACACCTTTTGAAGCTCTTCATATTTTTCACACCTTTCATGCTCTTTATGTTTTTCAACACGGTTTCATCCTCCTCCTATTTTCAGAGCGTTTCATGCTCCTCATACTTTTGACACATTTTGAAGCTCTTCGTATATTTCACAACTATTCAAGCTCTTCATGTTTTTGAACACCACTTCATGCTCCTCATATTTTTCACACCTTTTGAAGCTCTTCATAATTTTCACACATTTTCAGGCTCTTCATGTTTTTGAACACCTTTTCATGCTCCTCCTATTTTTCAGACAGTTTCATGCTCCTCATATTTTTGACACTTTTTGAAGCTCTTCATATTTTTCACACCTTTTCAGGCTCTTCATGTTTTTCAACACCGCTTCATTCTCCTCCTATTTTTCAGACCGTTTCCTGCTCCTCATATTTTTGACACCTTTTGAAGCTCTTCATATTTTTCACACCTTTTCTTCCTCTTCATGTTTTCAACACCCTTACATCCTCCTCCTATTTTCAGACCGTTTCATGCTCCTCATACTTTTGACACCTTTTGAAGCTCTTCATATATTTCACACCTTATCAGGCTTTTCATGTTTGTGAACACCGCTTTTTGCGCCTCCTATTTTTCACACATTTTGAAGCTCTTAGTATATTTAATACCTTTTCAAGCTCTTCATGTTTTTGAACACCACTTCATGCTCCTCATATTTTTCACACCTTTTGAAGCTCTTCATATTTTTCCAACATTTTCAGGCGCTTCATGTTTTTGAACACCTTTTCATGCTCCTCCTATTTTTCAGACCGTTTCATGCTCCTCATATTTTTGACACCTTTTGACGCTCTTCATATTTTTCACACCTTTTCATGCTCTTCATGTTTTTGAACACCAATTCGTGCTCCTCCTATTTTTCAGTCCGTTTCATGCTCCTCATTTTTTTGACACCTTTTGAAGCTCTTCATATTTTTCACACCTTTTCTTGCTGTTCATGTTTTCAACACCCTTACATCCTCCTGCTATTTTCAGACCGTTTCATGCTCCTCATAATTTTGACACCTTTTGAAGCTCTTCATATATTTCACACCTTATCAGGCTTTTCATGTTTTTGAACACCGCTTTTTGCGCCTCTTATTTTTCACAACTTTTGAAGCTCTTAGTATATTTCATACCTTTTCAAGCTCTTCATGTTTTTGAACACCACTTCATGCTCCTCATATTTTTCACACCTTTTGAAGCTCTTCATATTTTTCACACATTTTCAGGCGCTTCATGTTTTTGAACACCTTTTCATGCTCCTCCTATTTTTCAGACCGTTTCATGCTCCTCATATTTTTCACACCTTTTGAAGCTCTTCATATTTTTCACACCTTTTGAAGCTCTTAATAATTTTCACAGGTTTTCAGTCTCTTCATGTTGTTGAACACCATTTCATGCTCCTCCAATTTTTCAGACAGTTTCATGCTCCTCATATTTTTGACACCATTTGAAACTCTTCATATTTTTCCACATTTTCATGCTCTTCATGTTTTTGAACACCTTTTCAAGCTCCTCAAATATTTGACACCTTTTGAAGCTCTTCATATTTTTCACACCTTTTCAGGCTCTTCATGTTTTTGAACACCGATTCGTGCTCCTCCTATTTTTCAGACCGTTTCATGCTCCTCAGATTTTTGACACCTTTTGAAGCTCTTCATATTTTTCACACCTTTCATGCTCTTCATGTTTTTCAACACGGTTTCATCCTCCTCCTATTTTCAGAGCGTTTCATGCTCCTCATATTTTGAGACCTTTTGAAGCTTTTCATATATTTCACACCTTTTCAGGCTTTTCATGTTTTTGAACACCGCTTCATGCTCCTCCTATATTTCACACCTTTTGAAGCTCTTCGTATATTTCACACCTATTCAAGCTCTTCATGTTTTTGAACACCACTTCATGCTCCTCATATTTTTCACACCTTTTGAAGCTCTTCATAATTTTCACACATTTTCAGGCTCTTCATGTTTTTGAACACCTTTTCATGCTCCTCCTATTTTTCAGACAGTTTCATGCTCCTCATATTTTTGACACTTTTTGAAGCTCTTCATATTTTTCACACCTTTTCAGGCTCTACATGTTTTTCCACACCGCTTCATTCTCCTCCTATTTTTCAGACCGTTTCATGCTCCTCATATTTTTGACACGTTCTGAACCTATTCATGTATTTCACACCTTTTCAGGCTCTTCATATTTTTTAACACAGTTTCATGCTCTTATTTTTCAGACCGTTTCATGCTCCTCATATTTTCCACAACTTTTGAAGCTCTTCATATTTTTCACAGGTTTTCAGTCTCTTCATGCTTTTGAACATCATTTCATGCTCCTCCTATTTTTCAGACCGTTTCATGCTCTCAAATTTTTGACACCATTTGAAACTCTGCATATATTTCATACATTTTCATGCTCTTCATGTTTTTGAACCCTTTTCAAGCTCCTCATATTTTTGACACCTTTTTAAACTGTTCATATTTTTCACACCTTTTCAGGCTCTTCATGTTTTTGAACACCATTTCATCCTCCTCATATTTTTGACACCTTTGAAGTTCTTCATATTGTTCACAACTTTTCAGACTCTTCATGTTTTTCAACACCGCTTCAATCTTCTCCTATTTTTCAGACCGTTTCATGTTTCTCATATTTTTGACACCTTTTGAAGCTCTTAATAGTTTTCACACCTTTTCAGGCTCTTCATGTTTTTCAACACAGCTTCATGCTCCTCCTATTTTTCAGACTGTTTCATGCTCCTCATATTTTTGACACCTTTTGAAGCTCTTCATATATTTCACTCATTTCAGGCTCTTCATGTTTTTCAACACCACTTCATGATCCTCCTATTTTTCAGACCTTTTCATGCTCCTCATATATTTGACACTTTTTGAAGCTCTTCATATTTTTCACACCTTTTCAGGCTCTTAAGGTTTTTCAACACTGCTTCATGCTCCTCCTATTTTTCAGACCGTTTCAGGCTCGTCATATTTTTGACACCTTTTGAAGCTCTCCATATTTTTCACACCTTTTCAGGCTGTCATGTTTTTGAACCCCGCTTCATGCTGCTTCTAATTTTCAGACCGTTTCATGCGCCTCATATTTTTCACACCTTTTGAAGCTCTTCATATTTTTCACACCTTTTCAGGCTCTTCATGTTTTTCAACACCGCTCCATGCTCCTCTTATTCATCATACCATTTCATGCTCCTCATATTTTTGACATCATTTGAAACTCTTCATATTTTTCACACATTTTCATGCTCTTCATGTTTTTGAACACCTTTTCAAGCTCCTCATATATTTGACACCTTTTGAAGCTCTTCATATTTTTCACACCTTTTCAGGCTCTTCATGTTTTTGAACACCGATTCGTGCTCCTCCTATTTTTCAGACAGTTTCATGCTCCTCAGATTTTTGACACCTTTTGAAGCTCTTCATATTTTTCACACCTTTCATGCTCTTCATGTTTTTCAACACGGTTTCATCCTCCTCCTATTTTCAGAGCGTTTCATGCTCCTCATACTTTTGACACCTTTTGAAGCTCTTCGTATATTTCACACCAATTCAAGCTCTTCATGTTTTTGAACACCACTTCATGCTCCTCATATTTTTCACACCTTTTGAAGCTCTTCATAATTTTCACACATTTTCAGGCTCTTCATGTTTTTGAACAACTTTTCATGCTCCTCCTATTTTTCAGACAGTTTCATGCTCCTCATATTTTTGACACCTTTTGACGCTCTTCATATTTTTCACACCTTTTCAGGCTCTTCATGTTTTTGAACACCAATTCGTGCTCCTCCTATTTTTCAGACCGTTTCATGCTCCTCATTTTTTTGACACCTTTTGAAGCTCTTCATATTTTTCACACCTTTTCTTGCTGTTCATGTTTTCAACACCCTTACATCCTCCTGCTATTTTCAGACCGTTTCATGCTCCTCATACTTTTGACACCTTTTGAAGCTCTTCATATATTTCACACCTTATCAGGCTTTTCATGTTTTTGAACACCGCTTTTTGCGCCTCCTATTTTTCACACCTTTTGAAGCTCTTAGGATATTTCATACCTTTTCAAGCTCTTCATGTTTTTGAACACCACTTCATGCTCCTCATATTTTTCACACGTTTTGAAGCTCTTCATATTTTTCACACATTTTCAGGCGCTTCATGTTTTTGAACACCTTTTCATGCTCCTCCTATTTTTCAGACCGTTTCATGCTCCTCATATTTTTCACACCTTTTGAAGCTCTTCATATTTTTCACACCTTTTGAAGCTCTTAATAATTTTCACAGGTTTTCAGTCTCTTCATGTTGTTGAACACCATTTCATGCTCCTCCTATTTTTCAGACAGTTTCATGCTCCTCATATTTTTGACACGTTCTGAACCTATTCATGTTTTTCACACCTTTTCAGGCTCTTCATATTTTTCAACACAGTTTCATGCTCCTATTTTTCAGACCGTTTCATTCTCCTCATATTTTCCACAACTTTTGAAGCTCTTCATATTTTTCACAGGTTTTCAGTCTCTTCATGTTTTTGAACATCATTTCATGCTCCTCCTATTTTTCAGACCGTTTCATGTTCTCAAATTTTTGACACCATTTGAAACTCTGCATATATTTCATACATTTTCATGCTCTTCATGTTTTTGAACCCTTTTCAAGCTCCTCATATTTTTGACACCTTTTTAAGCTGTTCATATTTTTCACACCTTTTCAGGCTCTTCATGTTTTTGAACACCATTTCATCCTCCTCATACTTTTGACACCTTTGAAGCTCTTCATATTTTTCACATCATTTGAAGCTTTTCATATTTTTCATATTTTTGAAGCTCTTCTTATTTTCACACGTTTTCAGACTCTTCAGTTTTCAAAACCGCTTCATGCTCCTGCAATTTCTTAGACTTTTTCATGCTAATCATCTTTTTGTCACCTTTAGAAACTCTTCATATTTTTCACACCTTGTCAGGCTCTTCATGTTTTTCAACACCGCTTCATCCTCCTCCTATTTTTCAGAACGTTTCATGCTCCTCATATTTTTGACACCTTTTGAAGCTCTTCATATTTTTCACACCTTTTCAGGCTATTCATGTTTTTTCACAGGACTTTATGCTCCTCCTATATTTCAGACCCTTTCATGCTCCTCATATTTTTGAGATCTTTTGAAGCTCTTCATATTTTTCACACCTTTTCAGGCTCTTCATGTTTTTCAACACCGCTTCATGCTCCTCCTATTTTTCAGACCGTTTCATGCTCATTTCATTTTTGACACCTTTGGAAGCTCTTCATATGTTTCACACATGTTCATGCTCTTCATGTTTTTGAACACCTATTCATGTTCCTCCTATTTTTCAGACCGTTTCATGCTTATTTCATTTTTGACACCTTTTGAAGCTCTTCATATTTTTCACACCTTTTGAAGCTCTTCATATTTTTCACACGTTTTGGGGCTCTTCATGTTTTTCCACACCGCTTCATGCTCGTCTTATTTTTCACACCATTTGAAGCTCTTAATATTTTTCACACTTTTTCAGGCTCTTCATGTTTTTGAACACCACTTCATGCTCCTCCTATTTTTCAGACCGTTTCATGCTCCTCATGTATTTCACACCTTTTGAAGCTCTTCATATTTTTCACACCTTTTCAGGCTCTTCATGTCTTTCAACACCGCTTCATGCTCCTCCTATTTTTCAGACCGTTTCATGCTCTTAATATTTTTGACCCGTTTTGAGGCTCTTCATTTTTTTCACACCTTTTCAGGCTCTTCATGTTTTTGAACACCGTTTCTTGCTCCTCCAATTTTTCAGACCGTTTCATGCTCCTCATGTATTTCACACCCTTTGAAGTTGTTCGAATTTTGCACACCTTTTCAGGCTCTTCATGTTTTTTTACACCACTTCATACTCCTCCAATTTTTCAGACCGTTTCATGCTCCTCATATTTTTGACAGCTTTTGAAGCTCTTCATATATTTCACACCTTTTCAGAGTCTTACAGATTTTGAACACGGCTTCATGCTCCTCCTTTTTTTCGGACCGTTTCATGCTGCTCATGTATTTCACACATTTTCAAGCTCTTCCAATTTTTCACACCTTTTCAGTCTCTTCATGTTTTTGAACACCGCCTCATGCTCCTCCTATTTTTAGACCGTTTCATGCTCCTCATATTTTTGACACCTTTTGTAGCTCTTCATATTTTTCACACGTTTTCAGGTTCTTCATGTTTTTCAAAATCGCTTCATGCTCCTCTTCTTCTTCAGACCGTTTCATACTACTCATATTTTTGACACCTTTTGAAGCTCTTCATATATTTCACAACTTTTCAGTCTCTTCATGTTTATCAACACCACTTCATGCTCCTCCTCTTTTTCAGACCATTTCATGCTCATCTCATTTTTGACACCTGTTGAAGCTCTTCATATTTCTCACACCTTTTGAAGCTCTTCATTTATTTCACTCCTTTACAGGCTCTTCACGTTTTTCAACACCGCTTCACCTCCTCCTATTTTTTAGACCGTTTCATGCTCCTCATATATTACACACCTTTTGAAGCTCTTCATATTTTTCACACCTTTTCAGGCTCTTCATGTTTTTGAACACCGCTTCTTGTTCCTCCTATATTTCAGACCGTTTCATGCTCCTCATATTTTAGACACCTTTTGAAGCTCTTCATATATTTCACATCTTTTCAGACTCTTCAAGTTTTTGAACACCGCTTCATGCTCCTCCTATTTTTCTGACCTTTTCATATTCCTTCTATTTTTCAGATCATTTCATGCTCCTCATATTTTTGACACCTTTTGAAGCTCTTCATATTTTTCACACCTTTTCAGGCTCTTCATCTTTTTCAACACCACTTCATGCTCCTCGTATTTTTCAGACAGTTTCATGCTCCTCATATTTTTCACACCTTTAAAGCTTTTCATATTTTTCACACATTTTAATGCTCTTCATGTTTTTCAACACCGTGTCATGCTCCTCCTATTTTTCAGACGGTTTCATGCTCCTAATAATTTTCACACCTTTAAAGCTCTTCATATTTTTCACACCTTTTAAGGCTCTTCATGTTTTTAAACACCACTTCATGCTTCTCCTATTTTTGACACCTTTTGAAGCTCTTCATATATTTCACCCCTTTTCAGGCTCTTCAGGTTTTTCAACACCGCTTCATGCTTCTCCTATTTTTCAGACGATTTTTTGCTCCTCATATTTTTGACACAGTTTGAAGCTCTTCATATTTTTCACACCTTTTCATGCTCTTCATGTTTTCAACACCGATTCATGCTCCTCCAATTTTTCAGACCTTTTCATGCTCCTCCTATTTTTCAGGCCGTTTCATGCTCCTCATATTTTGACATCTTTTGAAGCTCTTCATATTTTTCACACCTTTTCAGGCTCTTCCTGTTTTTGAACACGGCTTCATGCTCCTCCTATATTTCAGACCATTTCATGCTCCTCATATTTTTGAGACCATTTGAAGCTCTTCATATTTTTCACACCTTTTCAGACTCTTCATCGTATTCAACACTACTTCATGCTCCTCCTTTTTTTCAGACAGTTTCATTCTCCTCCTTTTTTTGACACCTTTTAAAGCTCTTCATATTTTTCACACCTTTTCATGCTCTTCATGTTTTCAACAACGATTCATGCTCCTCCTATTTTTCAGACTTTTTCATGCTCCTCCTATTTTTCAGGTCGTTTCATGCTCCTCATATTTTTGACACCTTTTGAAGCTCTTCATATTTTTCACAACTTTTCAGGCTCTTCAAGTTTTTGAACACCGCTTCATGCTCCTCCTATTTTTCAGACCTTTTCATGCTCCTCATATGTTTGACTCCTTTTGAAGCTCTTCATATTTTTCACACCTTTTCAGGCTCTTCGTCTTTTTCAACACCACTTCATGCTTCTCCTATTTTTCAGAACGTTTCAGGCTCCTCATATTTTTGACAGCTTTTGAATCTCTTCCTATTTTTCACACCTTTTCATGCTCTTCATATTTTTCAACACCGTGTCATGCTCCTCCTATTTTTCAGACCGTTTCATGCTCATCTCATTTTTGACACCTTTTGAAACTCTTCATATTCTTCACACCTTTTGAAGCTTTTCATATTTTTTCACACGTTTTCATGCTCTTCATGTTTTTCAACACCGCTTCATGCTCCTCTGATTTTTCAGAACGTTTCATGCTCCTCACATTTTTGACACCTTTTGAAGCTCTTCATATTTTTCACACCTTTTCAGGCTCTTCGTGTTTTTCAATACCACTTTATGCTCCTCCTAGATTTCAGACCATTTCATACTCCTCCTATTTTTGACACCTTTTGAAGCTCTTCATATTTTTCACACCTTTTCAGGCTCTTCATGTTTTTCAATACCACTTCATGCTCCTCCTAGATTTCCAACCGTTTCATACTCCTCATATTTTTGACACCTTTTGAACCTCTTCATGTATTTCACACCTTTTCAGGCTCTTCATATTTTTGGACACCTCTTCATGCTCCTCCTATTTTTCAGACCGTTTCATTCTCGTCATATTTTTGACACCTTTTGAAGCTCTTCATATATTTCACACCTTTTCAGGCTCTTCTTTTTATTCAACACCACTTCATGCTCATTCTATTTGTCAGACCGTTTCATGCTCCTCATACTTTTCACACCTTTTGAAGCTCTTCATATTTTTCACAACTTTTCAAGCTCTTCATGTAATTGAACACCGCTTCATGCTCCTCCTATTTTTCAGACCGTTTCATGCTCCTCATATTTTTGACAACTTTTGAAGCTCTTCATATTTTTCACACATTTTCAGGCTCTTCATGTTTTTCAACACCGTTTCATGCTCCTCCTATTTTTCAGATCGTTTCATGCTCATCTCATTTCTGACACCTTTTGAAGCTTTTCATATTTTTTACAACTTTTCAGGCTCTTCATGTTTTTGAAGACCGCTTCATTCTCCTCCTATTTTTCAGACCGTATCATGCTCCTCATATTTTTTAAAACCTTTGAAGCTGTTCATATTTTTCACACCTTTTCAGGCTCTTCATGTTTTTGAACACCACTTCATGCTCCTCCTATTTTTCAGAGAGTTTCATGCTCCTCATGAATTTCACACCTTTTGAAGCTCTTCATATTTTTCACCCCTTTTCAGGCCCTTCATGTTTTTTCACACCACTTCATGCTTCTCCTATTTTTCAGACCGTTTCATGCTCCTCATGTATTTCACACCTTTTGAAGCTCTTCATATTTTTCACACCTTTTCAGGATCTTCAAGTTTTTGATCAGAGTTTCAGGCTCCTCCTATTTTTCAGACCGTTTCCTGCTGCTCATATTTTTGACACCTTTTGAAGCTCTTCATATTTTCACACCTTTTCAAGCTCTTCATGTTTTTGAACACCGCTTCATGATCCTCCTGTTTTTCAGACCGTTTCATGCTCTTCATATTTTTGACACCTTTTGAAGCTCTTCATATTTTTCACTCCTTTTCAGGCTCTTCACGTTTTGATCACCATTTCATGCTCCTCTTATTTTTCAAACCGTTTCATGCTCATCTCATTTTTGACACCTTTTGAAGCTCTTCATATATTTCACTCATTTTCAGCTCTTCATATTTTTCACACTTTTTCACTCTCTCTAGGTTTTTGAACACCGCTTCATGTTCCTCCTATTTTTGAGACCGTTTCATGCTCTTAATATTTTTGACCCGTTTTGAGGCTCTTCATTTTTTTCACACCTTTTCAGGCTCTTCATGTCTTTCAACACCGCTTCATGCTCCTCCTATTTTTCAGACCGTTTCATGCTCTTAATATTTTTGACCCGTTTTGAGGCTCTTCATTTTTTTCACACCTTTTCAGGCTCTTCATGTTTTTGAACACCGTTTCTTGCTCCTCCAATTTTTCAGACCGTTTCCTGCTCCTCATGTATTTCACACCCTTTGAAGTTGTTCGAATTTTGCACACGTTTTCAGGCTCTTCATGTTTTTTTACACCACTTCATACTCCTCCAATTTTTCAGACCGTTTCATGCTCCTCATATTTTTGACAGCTTTTGAAGCTCTTCATATATTTCACACCTTTTCAGAGTCTTACAGATTTTGAACACGGCTTCATGCTCCTCCTTTTTTTCGGACCGTTTCATGCTGCTCATGTATTTCACACATTTTGAAGCTCTTCAAATTTTTCACACCTTTTCAGTCTCTTCATGTTTTTGAACACCGCCTCATGCTCCTCCTATTTTTAGACCGTTTCATGCTCCTCATATTTTTGACACCTTTTGTAGCTCTTCATATTTTTCACACGTTTTCAGGTTCTTCATGTTTTTCAAAATCGCTTCATGCTCCTCTTCTTTTTCAGACCGTTTCATACTACTCATATTTTTGACACCTTTTGAAGCTCTTCATATATTTCACAACTTTTCAGTCTCTTCATGTTTATCAACACCACTTCATGCTCCTCCTCTTTTTCAGACCATTTCATGCTCATCTCATTTTTGACTTCTGTTGAAGCTCTTCATATTTCTCACACCTTTTGAAGCTCTTCATTTATTTCACTCCTTTACAGGCTCTTCACGTTTTTCAACACCGCTTCACCTCCTCCTATTTTTTAGACCGTTTCATGCTCCTCATATATTACACACCTTTTGAAGCTCTTCATATTTTTCACACCTTTTCAGGCTCTTCATGTTTTTGAACACCGCTTCTTGTTCCTCCTATATTTCAGACCGTTTCATGCTCCTCATATTTTAGACACCTTTTGAAGCTCTTCATATATTTCACATCTTTTCAGACTCTTCAAGTTTTTGAACACCGCTTCATGCTCCTACTTTTTCTCAGACCGTTTCATGCTCCTCATGTATTTCACACCTTTTGAAGCTCTTCAAATTTTTCACAACTTTTCACGCTCTTCATGTTTTTGAACACTGCTTCATGCTCCTCCTATTTTTCAGACCTTTTCATATTCCTTCTATTTTTCAGATCATTTCATGCTCCTCATATTTTTGACACCTTTTGAAGCTCTTCATATTTTTCACACCTTTTCAGGCTCTTCATCTTTTTCAACACCACTTCATGCTCCTCGTATTTTTCAGACAGTTTCATGCTCCTCATATTTTTCACACCTTTAAAGCTTTTCATATTTTTCACACATTTTAATGCTCTTCATGTTTTTCAACACCGTGTCATGCTCCTCCTATTTATCAGACGGTTTCATGCTCCTAATAATTTTCACACCTTTAAAGCTCTTCATATTTTTCACACCTTTTAAGGCTCTTCATGTTTTTAAACACCACTTCATGCTTCTCCTATTTTTGACACCTTTTGAAGCTCTTCATATATTTCACCCCTTTTCAGGCTCTTCAGGTTTTTCAACACCGCTTCATGCTTCTCCTATTTTTCAGACGATTTTTTGCTCCTCATATTTTTGACACAGTTTGAAGCTCTTCATATTTTTCACACCTTTTCATGCTCTTCATGTTTTCAACACCGATTCATGCTCCTCCGATTTTTCAGACCTTTTCATGCTCCTCCTATTTTTCAGGCCGTTTCATGCTCCTCATATTTTGACATCTTTTGAAGCTCTTCATATTTTTCACACCTTTTCAGGCTCTTCCTGTTTTTGAACACGGCTTCATGCTCCTCCTATATTTCAGACCGTTTCATGCTCCTCATATTTTTGAGACCATTTGAAGCTCTTCATATTTTTCACACCTTTTCAGACTCTTCATCGTATTCAACACTACTTCATGCTCCTCCTTTATTTCAGACTGTTTCATTCTCCTCCTTTTTTTGACACCTTTTAAAGCTCTTCATATTTTTCACACCTTTTCATGCTCTTCATGTTTTCAACAACGATTCATGCTCCTCCTATTTTTCAGACTTTTTCATGCTCCTCTTATTTTTCAGGTCGTTTCATGCTCCTCATATTTTTGACACCTTTTGAAGCTCTTCATATTTTTCACAACTTTTCAGGCTCTTCAAGTTTTTGAACACCGCTTCATGCTCCTCCTATTTTTCAGACCTTTTCATGCTCCTCATATATTTGACTCCTTTTGAAGCTCTTCATATTTTTCACACCTTTTCAGGCTCTTCGTCTTTTTCAACACCACTTCATGCTTCTCCTATTTTTCAGAACGTTTCAGGCTCCTCATATTTTTGACAGCTTTTGAATCTCTTCCTATTTTTCACACCTTTTCATGCTCTTCATATTTTTCAACACCGTGTCATGCTCCTCCTATTTTTCTGACGGTTTCATGCTCCTCATATTTTTCACACCTTTAAAGCTCTTCATATTTTTCTCACATTTTAAGGCTCTTCATGTTCTTCAACACCGTGTCATGCTCCTCATATTTTTCAGACAGTTTCATGCTCCTCATAATTTTCACACCTTTAAAGCTCTTCATTTTTTTCACACCTTTTCAGTCTCTTCATGTTTCGAATACCGCTTCATGATCCTCCTATTTTTCAGACCGTTTCATGCTCCGCATATATTTCACACCTTTTGAAGATCTTCATATATTTCACACCTTTTCTGGTTCTCATGTTTTTGAACACAGCTTCATGCTCCTCCTCTTTTTCAGACCGTTTCATGCTCCTCATATTTTTGTCACCTTTTGAAGCTCTTTATATTTTTCACACCTTTTCAGGTTCTTCATGTTTTTGAACACCGTTTCATGCTCCTCCTATTTCTCAGACCGTTTCATGTTCCTCATATTTTTCAGATCATTTCATGATCCTCATATTTTTGACACCTTTTGAAGCTCTTCATATTTTTCACACCTTTTCATGCTCTTCATCTTTTTCAACATCACTTCATGCTCCTCCTATTTCTCAGACCATTTCAGGCTCCTCATATTTTTGACAGCTTTTGAATCTCTTCATATTTTTCACACCTTTTCATGATCTTCATGTTTTTCAACACCGTGTCATGCTCCTCCTATTTTTCAGAAGGTTTCATGGTCCTCATATTTTTCACACGTTTAAAGCTCTTCATATTTTTCACACATTTTAAGGCTCTTCATGTTTTTCAACACCGTGTCATGCTCCTCCTATTTTTCAGACCGTTTCATGCTCCTCATATTTTTGACACCTTTTGAAGCACTTCATATTTTTAACACCTTTTCAGGCTCTTCATGTTTTTGAACACCATTTTATGCTCCTCATATTTTGACTACTATTGAAACTCTTCATATTTTTCAGACCGTTTCATGCTCCTCAAATTTTTGACACCTTTTCAAGCTCTTCATATATTTCACAGATATCCAGGCTCTTCAGGTTTTTGAACATCGTTTCATGATCCTCCTATTTTTCAGAACGTTCCTTGCTCCTCATATTTTTCACACCTTTTGCAGCTATTCATATTTTTCACACCTTTTCTGTCTCTTCATATTTTTAAACACCACTTAATGCTCCTACTATGTTTAGAACGTTTAATGCTCCTCATAATTTTGACACCTTTTGCAGCTCTTCATATTTTTCACACTTTCTGGCTCTTCATATTTTTCAACACCACTTCATGCTCCTCCTATGTTTAGAACGTTTAATTCTCCTCATAATATTGACACCTTTTGAAGCTCTTCATATATTTCACACCTTTTCAGTCTCTTCATGTTTTGAACACCGCTTCATGATCCTCCTATTTTTCAGACCGTTTCATGCTCCGCATATATTTCACACCTTTTGAAGCTCTTCATATTTTTCACACCTTTTCTGGTTCTCATGTTTTTGAACAAAGCTTCATGCTTCTCCTATTTTTCAGACCGTTTTATGCTCCTCATATATTTCAAACCTTTTGAAGCTCTTCCTATTTTTCAGACCTTTTCTGGCTCTTCATGTTTTTCAACAGCATTTCATGCTCCTCATATTTTTCAGACCGTTTCATGCTTTTCATATTTTTTACACCTTTTGAAGCTCTTCATATTTTTCACACCTTTTCAGGCTCTTCATGTTTTTGAACACCACTGCTTGCTCCTCCTATTTCTCAGACCGTTTCATGCTCCTCATATTTGACAATTTTTGAAGCTCTTCATATATTTCACACCTTTTCAGGCTCTTCATGTTTTTGAACACCACTGCTTGCTCCTCCTATTTCTCAGACCGTTTCATGCTCCTCATATTTGACAATTTTTGAAGCTCTTCATATTTTTCACACCTTTTCAGGCTCTTCATGTTTTTGAACACCACTGCTTGCTCCTCCTATTTCTCAGACCGTTTCATGCTCCTCATATTTGACAATTTTTGAAGCTCTTCATATATTTCACACCTTTTCAGGCTCTTCATGTTTTTGAACACCACTGCTTGCTCCTCCTATTTCTCAGACCGTTTCATGCTCCTCATATTTGACAATTTTTGAAGCTCTTCATATTTTTCACACCTTTTCAGGCTCTTCATGTTTTTGAACACCACTGCTTGCTCCTCCTATTTCTCAGACCGTTTCATGCTCCTCATATTTGACAATTTTTGAAGCTCTTCATATATTTCACACCTTTTCAGGCTCTTCATGTTTTTGAACACCACTGCTTGCTCCTCCTATTTCTCAGACCGTTTCATGCTCCTCATATTTGACAATTTTTGAAGCTCTTCATATTTTTCACACCTTTTCAGGCTCTTCATGTTTTTGAACACCACTGCTTGCTCCTCCTATTTCTCAGACCGTTTCATGCTCCTCATATTTGACAATTTTTGAAGCTCTTCATATATTTCACACCTTTTCAGGCTCTTCATGTTTTTGAACACCACTGCTTGCTCCTCCTATTTCTCAGACCGTTTCATGCTCCTCATATTTGACAATTTTTGAAGCTCTTCATATTTTTCACACCTTTTCAGGCTCTTCATGTTTTTGAACACCACTGCTTGCTCCTCCTATTTCTCAGACCGTTTCATGCTCCTCATATTTGACAATTTTTGAAGCTCTTCATATATTTCACACCTTTTCAGGCTCTTCATGTTTTTGAACACCACTGCTTGCTCCTCCTATTTCTCAGACCGTTTCATGCTCCTCATATTTGACAATTTTTGAAGCTCTTCATATTTTTCACACCTTTTCAGGCTCTTCATGTTTTTGAACACCACTGCTTGCTCCTCCTATTTCTCAGACCGTTTCATGCTCCTCATATTTGACAATTTTTGAAGCTCTTCATATATTTCACACCTTTTCAGGCACTTCATGTTTTTCAACACCGTTTCATGCTCCTCCTATTTTTCAGACCGTTTCATGCTCCTCATATTTTTGACACCTTTTGAAGCTCTTCATATTTTTCACACCTTTTCAGGCTCTTCATGTTTTTGAACATTGCTTCATGCTCCTCCTATTTTTCAGACCGTTTCATGCTCCTCATATTTTTGACACCTTTTGAAGCTCTTCATATTTTTCACACCTTTTCAGGCTCTTCATGTTTTTGAACACCACTGCATGCTCCTCCTATTTTTCAGACCGTTTCATGCTCCTCATATTTGACAATTTTTGTAGCTCTTCATATATTTCACACCTTTTCAGGCACTTCATGTTTTTCAAAACCGCTTCATGCTCCTCCTATTTTTAAAAATTTTCATGCTCCTCATATTTTTGACACCTTTTGAAGCTCTTCATATTTTTCACACCTTTTCAGGCTATTCATGTTTTTTCACAGGACTTTATGCTCCTCCTATATTTCAGACCCTTTCATGCTCCTCATATTTTTGAGATCTTTTGAAGCTCTTCATATTTTTAACACATTTTAAGGCTCTTCATGTTTTTCAACACCGTGTCATGCTCCTCCTATTTTTCAGACAGTTTCATGCTCCTCATAATTTTCACACCTTTAAAGCTCTTCATATTTTTCACAACTTTTAAGGCTCTTCATGTTTTTGAACACCACTTCATGCTCCTCCTATTTTTCAGACCGTTTCATGCTCCTCTTATTTTTGACACCTTTTGAAGCTCTTCATATTTTAACACCTTTTCAGGCTCTTCATGTTTTTGAACACATTTTTCTTGCTCCTCATATTTTGACAACTATTGAAACTCTTCATATTTTTCAGACAGTTTCATGCTCCTCATATTTTTGACACATTTTGAAGCTCTTCATATATTTTACAGCTTTTCAGGTTCTTCAGGTTTTTGAACATCGTTTCATGCTCCTCCTATTTTTCAGAACGTTCCATGCTCCTCATATTTTTCACACCTTTTGCAGCTATTCATATTTTTCACACCTTTTCTGTCTCTTCATATTTTTAAACACCACTTAATGCTCCTACTATGTTTAGAACGTTTAATGCTCCTCATAATTTTGACACCTTTTGCAGCTCTTCATATTTTTCACACTTTTTCTGGCTCTTCATATTTTTCAACACCACTTCATGCTCCTCCTATGTTTAGAACGTTTAATTCTCCTCATAATATTGACACCTTTTGAAGCTCTTCATATATTTCACACCTTTTCAGTCTCTTCATGTTTTGAACACCGCTTCATGATCCTCCTATTTTTCAGACCGTTTCATGCTCCGCATATATTTCACACCTTTTGAAGCTCTTCATATTTTTCACACCTTTTCTGGTTCTCATGTTTTTGAACAAAGCTTCATGCTTCTCCTATTTTTCAGACCGTTTTATGCTCCTCATATATTTCAAACCTTTTGAAGCTCTTCCTATTTTTCAGACCTTTTCTGGCTCTTCATGTTTTTCAACAGCATTTCATGCTCCTCATATTTTTCAGACCGTTTCATGCTTTTCATATTTTTGACACCTTTTGAAGCTCTTCATATTTTTCACACCTTTTCAGGCTCTTCATGTTTTTGAACACCACTGCTTGCTCCTCCTATTTCTCAGACCGTTTCATGCTCCTCATATTTGACAATTTTTGAAGCTCTTCATATATTTCACACCTTTTCAGGCACTTCATGTTTTTCAACACCGTTTCATGCTCCTCCTATTTTTCAGACCGTTTCATGCTCCTCATATTTTTGACACCTTTTGAAGCTCTTCATATTTTTCACACCTTTTCAGGCTCTTCATGTTTTTGAACATTGCTTCATGCTCCTCCTATTTTTCAGACCGTTTCATGCTCCTCATATTTTTGACACCTTTTGAAGCTCTTCATATTTTTCACACCTTTTCAGGCTCTTCATGTTTTTGAACACCACTGCATGCTCCTCCTATTTTTCAGACCGTTTCATGCTCCTCATATTTGACAATTTTTGTAGCTCTTCATATATTTCACACCTTTTCAGGCACTTCATGTTTTTCAAAACCGCTTGATGCTCCTCCTATTTTTAAAAATTTTCATGCTCCTCATATTTTTGACACCTTTTGAAGCTCTTCATATTTTTCACACCTTTTCAGGCTATTCATGTTTTTTCACAGGACTTTATGCTCCTCCTATATTTCAGACCCTTTCATGCTCCTCATATTTTTGAGATCGTTTGAAGCTCTTCATATTTTTCACACATTTTAAGGCTCTTCATGTTTTTCAACACCGTGTCATGCTCCTCCTATTTTTCAGACAGTTTCATGCTCCTCATAATTTTCACACCTTTAAAGCTCTTCATATTTTTCACAACTTTTAAGGCTCTTCATGTTTTTGAACACCACTTCATGCTCCTCTTATTTTTCAAACCGTTTCATGCTCATCTCATTTTTGACACCTTTTGAAGCTCTTCATATTTTTCACTCCTTTTCAGGCTCTTCACGTTTTGATCACCATTTCATGCTCCTCTTATTTTTCAAACCGTTTCATGCTCATCTCATTTTTGACACCTTTTGAAGCTCTTCATATATTTCACTCATTTTCAGCTCTTCATATTTTTCACACTTTTTCACTCTCTCTAGGTTTTTGAACACCGCTTCATGTTCCTCCTATTTTTGAGACCGTTTCATGCTCCTCATATTTTTGACACCTTTTGAAGCACTTCATATTTTTCACACCTTTTCAGGCTCTTCATGTCTTTCAACACCGCTTCATGCTCCTCCTATTTTTCAGACCGTTTCATGCTCTTAATATTTTTGACCCGTTTTGAGGCTCTTCATTTTTTTCACACCTTTTCAGGCTCTTCATGTTTTTGAACACCGTTTCTTGCTCCTCCAATTTTTCAGACCGTTTCCTGCTCCTCATGTATTTCACACCCTTTGAAGTTGTTCGAATTTTGCACACCTTTTCAGGCTCTTCATGTTTTTTTACACCACTTCATACTCCTCCAATTTTTCAGACCGTTTCATGCTCCTCATATTTTTGACAGCTTTTGAAGCTCTTCATATATTTCACACCTTTTCAGAGTCTTACAGATTTTGAACACGGCTTCATGCTCCTCCTTTTTTTCGGACCGTTTCATGCTGCTCATGTATTTCACACATTTTCAAGCTCTTCCAATTTTTCACACCTTTTCAGTCTCTTCATGTTTTTGAACACCGCCTCATGCTCCTCCTATTTTTAGACCGTTTCATGCTCCTCATATTTTTGACACCTTTTGTAGCTCTTCATATTTTTCACACGTTTTCAGGTTCTTCATGTTTTTCAAAATCGCTTCATGCTCCTCTTCTTCTTCAGACCGTTTCATACTACTCATATTTTTGACACCTTTTGAAGCTCTTCATATATTTCACAACTTTTCAGTCTCTTCATGTTTATCAACACCACTTCATGCTCCTCCTCTTTTTCAGACCATTTCATGCTCATCTCATTTTTGACACCTGTTGAAGCTCTTCATATTTCTCACACCTTTTGAAGCTCTTCATTTATTTCACTCCTTTACAGGCTCTTCACGTTTTTCAACACCGCTTCACCTCCTCCTATTTTTTAGACCGTTTCATGCTCCTCATATATTACACACCTTTTGAAGCTCTTCATATTTTTCACACCTTTTCAGGCTCTTCATGTTTTTGAACACCGCTTCTTGTTCCTCCTATATTTCAGACCGTTTCATGCTCCTCATATTTTAGACACCTTTTGAAGCTCTTCATATATTTCACATCTTTTCAGACTCTTCAAGTTTTTGAACACCGCTTCATGCTCCTACTTTTTTTCAGACCGTTTCATGCTCCTCATGTATTTCACACCTTTTGAAGCTCTTCAAATTTTTCACAACTTTTCACGCTCTTCATGTTTTTGAACACCGCTTCATGCTCCTCCTATTTTTCAGACCTTTTCATATTCCTTCTATTTTTCAGATCATTTCATGCTCCTCATATTTTTGACACCTTTTGAAGCTCTTCATATTTTTCACACCTTTTCAGGCTCTTCATCTTTTTCAACACCACTTCATGCTCCTCGTATTTTTCAGACAGTTTCATGCTCCTCATATTTTTCACACCTTTAAAGCTTTTCATATTTTTCACACATTTTAATGCTCTTCATGTTTTTCAACACCGTGTCATGCTCCTCCTATTTTTCAGACGGTTTCATGCTCCTAATAATTTTCACACCTTTAAAGCTCTTCATATTTTTCACACCTTTTAAGGCTCTTCATGTTTTTAAACACCACTTCATGCTTCTCCTATTTTTGACACCTTTTGAAGCTCTTCATATATTTCACCCCTTTTCAGGCTCTTCAGGTTTTTCAACACCGCTTCATGCTTCTCCTATTTTTCAGACGATTTTTTGCTCCTCATATTTTTGACACAGTTTGAAGCTCTTCATATTTTTCACACCTTTTCATGCTCTTCATGTTTTCAACACCGATTCATGCTCCTCCGATTTTTCAGACCTTTTCATGCTCCTCCTATTTTTCAGGCCGTTTCATGCTCCTCATATTTTGACATCTTTTGAAGCTCTTCATATTTTTCACACCTTTTCAGGCTCTTCCTGTTTTTGAACACGGCTTCATGCTCCTCCTATATTTCAGACCATTTCATGCTCCTCATATTTTTGAGACCATTTGAAGCTCTTCATATTTTTCACACCTTTTCAGACTCTTCATCGTATTCAACACTACTTCATGCTCCTCCTTTTTTTCAGACAGTTTCATTCTCCTCCTTTTTTTGACACCTTTTAAAGCTCTTCATATTTTTCACACCTTTTCATGCTCTTCATGTTTTCAACAACGATTCATGCTCCTCCTATTTTTCAGACTTTTTCATGCTCCTCCTATTTTTCAGGTCGTTTCATGCTCCTCATATTTTTGACACCTTTTGAAGCTCTTCATATTTTTCACAACTTTTCAGGCTCTTCAAGTTTTTGAACACCGCTTCATGCTCCTCCTATTTTTCAGACCTTTTCATGCTCCTCATATGTTTGACTCCTTTTGAAGCTCTTCATATTTTTCACACCTTTTCAGGCTCTTCGTCTTTTTCAACACCACTTCATGCTTCTCCTATTTTTCAGAACGTTTCAGGCTCCTCATATTTTTGACAGCTTTTGAATCTCTTCCTATTTTTCACACCTTTTCATGCTCTTCATATTTTTCAACACCGTGTCATGCTCCTCCTATTTTTCAGACCGTTTCATGCTCATCTCATTTTTGACACCTTTTGAAACTCTTCATATTCTTCACACCTTTTGAAGCTTTTCATATTTTTTCACACGTTTTCATGCTCTTCATGTTTTTCAACACCGCTTCATGCTCCTCTGATTTTTCAGAACGTTTCATGCTCCTCACATTTTTGACACCTTTTGAAGCTCTTCATATTTTTCACACCTTTTCAGGCTCTTCGTGTTTTTCAATACCACTTTATGCTCCTCCTAGATTTCAGACCGTTTCATACTCCTCCTATTTTTGACACCTTTTGAAGCTCTTCATATTTTTCACACCTTTTCAGGCTCTTCATGTTTTTCAATACCACTTCATGCTCCTCCTAGATTTCCAACCGTTTCATACTCCTCATATTTTTGACACCTTTTGAACCTCTTCATGTATTTCACACCTTTTCAGGCTCTTCATATTTTTGGACACCCCTTCATGCTCCTCCTATTTTTCAGACCGTTTCATTCTCGTCATATTTTTGACACTTTTTGAAGCTCTTCATATATTTCACACCTTTTCAGGCTCTTCTTTTTATTCAACACCACTTCATGCTCATTCTATTTGTCAGACCGTTTCATGCTCCTCATACTTTTCACACCTTTTGAAGCTCTTCATATTTTTCACAACTTTTCAAGCTCTTCATGTAATTGAACACCGCTTCATGCTCCTCCTATTTTTCAGACCGTTTCATGCTCCTCATATTTTTGACAACTTTTGAAGCTCTTCATATTTTTCACACATTTTCAGGCTCTTCATGTTTTTCAACACCGTTTCATGCTCCTCCTATTTTTCAGATCGTTTCATGCTCATCTCATTTCTGACACCTTTTGAAGCTTTTCATATTTTTTACAACTTTTCAGGCTCTTCATGTTTTTGAAGACCGCTTCATTCTCCTCCTATTTTTCAGACCGTATCATGCTCCTCATATTTTTTAAAACCTTTGAAGCTCTTCATATTTTTCACACCTTTTCAGGCTCTTCATGTTTTTGAACACCACTTCATGCTCCTCCTATTTTTCAGAGAGTTTCATGCTCCTCATGAATTTCACACCTTTTGAAGCTCTTCATATTTTTCACCCCTTTTCAGGCCCTTCATGTTTTTTCACACCACTTCATGCTTCTCCTATTTTTCAGACCGTTTCATGCTCCTCATGTATTTCACACCTTTTGAAGCTCTTCATATTTTTCACACCTTTTCAGGATCTTCAAGTTTTTGATCAGAGTTTCAGGCTCCTCCTATTTTTCAGACCGTTTCATGCTGCTCATATTTTTGACACCTTTTGAAGCTCTTCATATTTTCACACCTTTTCAAGCTCTTCATGTTTTTGAACACCGCTTCATGATCCTCCTGTTTTTCAGACCGTTTCATGCTCTTCATATTTTTGACACCTTTTGAAGCTCTTCATATTTTTCACTCCTTTTCAGGCTCTTCATGTTTTTGAACACCGCTTCATGATCCTCCTGTTTTTCAGACCGTTTCATGCTCTTCATATTTTTGACACCTTTTGAAGCTCTTCATATTTTCACACCTTTTCAAGCTCTTCATGTTTTTGAACACCGCTTCATGATCCTCCTGTTTTTCAGACCGTTTCATGCTCTTCATATTTTTGACACCTTTTGAAGCTCTTCATATTTTTCACTCCTTTTCAGGCTCTTCACGTTTTGATCACCATTTCATGCTCCTCTTATTTTTCAAACCGTTTCATGCTCATCTCATTTTTGACACCTTTTGAAGCTCTTCATATATTTCACTCATTTTCAGCTCTTCATATTTTTCACACTTTTTCACTCTCTCTAGGTTTTTGAACACCGCTTCATGTTCTTCCTATTTTTGAGACCGTTTCATGCTCCTCATATTTTTGACACCTTTTGAAGCACTTCATATTTTTCACATCTTTTCAGGCTCTTCATGTCTTTCAACACCGCTTCATGCTCCTCCTATTTTTCAGACCGTTTCATGCTCTTAATATTTTTGACCCGTTTTGAGGCTCTTCATTTTTTTCACACCTTTTCAGGCTCTTCATGTTTTTGAACACCGTTTCTTGCTCCTCCAATTTTTCAGACCGTTTCCTGCTCCTCATGTATTTCACACCCTTTGAAGTTGTTCGAATTTTGCACACCTTTTCAGGCTCTTCATGTTTCTTTACACCACTTCATACTCCTCCAATTTTTCAGACCGTTTCATGCTCCTCATATTTTTGACAGCTTTTGAAGCTCTTCATATATTTCACACCTTTTCAGAGTCTTAAAGATTTTGAACACGGCTTCATGCTCCTCCTTTTTTTCGGACCGTTTCATGCTGCTCATGTATTTCACACATTTTGAAGCTCTTCAAATTTTTCACACCTTTTCAGTCTCTTCATGTTTTTGAACACCGCCTCATGCTCCTCCTATTTTTAGACCGTTTCATGCTCCTCATATTTTTGACACCTTTTGTAGCTCTTCATATTTTTCACACGTTTTCAGGTTCTTCATGTTTTTCAAAATCGCTTCATGCTCCTCTTCTTTTTCAGACCGTTTCATACTACTCATATTTTTGACACCTTTTGAAGCTCTTCATATATTTCACAACTTTTCAGTCTCTTCATGTTTATCAACACCACTTCATGCTCCTCCTCTTTTTCAGACCATTTCATGCTCATCTCATTTTTGACACCTGTTGAAGCTCTTCATATTTCTCACACCTTTTGAAGCTCTTCATTTATTTCACTCCTTTACAGGCTCTTCACGTTTTTCAACACCGCTTCACCTCCTCCTATTTTTTAGACCGTTTCATGCTCCTCATATATTACACACCTTTTGAAGCTCTTCATATTTTTCACACCTTTTCAGGCTCTTCATGTTTTTGAACACCGCTTCTTGTTCCTCCTATATTTCAGACGGTTTCATGCTCCTCATATTTTAGACACCTTTTGAAGCTCTTCATATATTTCACATCTTTTCAGACTCTTCAAGTTTTTGAACACCGCTTCATGCTCCTACTTTTTCTCAGACCGTTTCATGCTCCTCATGTATTTCACACCTTTTGAAGCTCTTCAAATTTTTCACAACTTTTCACGCTCTTCATGTTTTTGAACACCGCTTCATGCTCCTCCTATTTTTCAGACCTTTTCATATTCCTTCTATTTTTCAGATCATTTCATGCTCCTCATATTTTTGACACCTTTTGAAGCTCTTCATATTTTTCACACCTTTTCAGGCTCTTCATCTTTTTCAACACCACTTCATGCTCCTCGTATTTTTCAGACAGTTTCATGCTCCTCATATTTTTCACACCTTTAAAGCTTTTCATATTTTTCACACATTTTAATGCTCTTCATGTTTTTCAACACCGTGTCATGCTCCTCCTATTTTTCAGACGGTTTCATGCTCCTAATAATTTTCACACCTTTAAAGCTCTTCATATTTTTCACACCTTTTAAGGCTCTTCATGTTTTTAAACACCACTTCATGCTTCTCCTATTTTTGACACCTTTTGAAGCTCTTCATATATTTCACCCCTTTTCAGGCTCTTCAGGTTTTTCAACACCGCTTCATGCTTCTCCTATTTTTCAGACGATTTTTTGCTCCTCATATTTTTGACACAGTTTGAAGCTCTTCATATTTTTCACACCTTTTCATGCTCTTCATGTTTTCAACACCGATTCATGCTCCTCCGATTTTTCAGACCTTTTCATGCTCCTCCTATTTTTCAGGCCGTTTCATGCTCCTCATATTTTGACATCTTTTGAAGCTCTTCATATTTTTCACACCTTTTCAGGCTCTTCCTGTTTTTGAACACGGCTTCATGCTCCTCCTATATTTCAGACCATTTCATGCTCCTCATATTTTTGAGACCATTTGAAGCTCTTCATATTTTTCACACCTTTTCAGACTCTTCATCGTATTCAACACTACTTCATGCTCCTCCTTTTTTTCAGACAGTTTCATTCTCCTCCTTTTTTTGACACCTTTTAAAGCTCTTCATATTTTTCACACCTTTTCATGCTCTTCATGTTTTCAACAACGATTCATGCTCCTCCTATTTTTCAGACTTTTTCATGCTCCTCCTATTTTTCAGGTCGTTTCATGCTCCTCATATTTTTGACACCTTTTGAAGCTCTTCATATTTTTCACAACTTTTCAGGCTCTTCAAGTTTTTGAACACCGCTTCATGCTCCTCCTATTTTTCAGACCTTTTCATGCTCCTCATATGTTTGACTCCTTTTGAAGCTCTTCATATTTTTCACACCTTTTCAGGCTCTTCGTCTTTTTCAACACCACTTCATGCTTCTCCTATTTTTCAGAACGTTTCAGGCTCCTCATATTTTTGACAGCTTTTGAATCTCTTCCTATTTTTCACACCTTTTCATGCTCTTCATATTTTTCAACACCGTGTCATGCTCCTCCTATTTTTCAGACCGTTTCATGCTCATCTCATTTTTGACACCTTTTGAAACTCTTCATATTCTTCACACCTTTTGAAGCTTTTCATATTTTTTCACACGTTTTCATGCTCTTCATGTTTTTCAACACCGCTTCATGCTCCTCTGATTTTTCAGAACGTTTCATGCTCCTCACATTTTTGACACCTTTTGAAGCTCTTCATATTTTTCACACCTTTTCAGGCTCTTCGTGTTTTTCAATACCACTTTATGCTCCTCCTAGATTTCAGACCGTTTCATACTCCTCCTATTTTTGACACCTTTTGAAGCTCTTCATATTTTTCACACCTTTTCAGGCTCTTCATGTTTTTCAATACCACTCATGCTCCTCCTAGATTTCCAACCGTTTCATACTCCTCATATTTTTGACACCTTTTGAACCTCTTCATGTATTTCACACCTTTTCAGGCTCTTCATATTTTTGGACACCCCTTCATGCTCCTCCTATTTTTCAGACCGTTTCATTCTCGTCATATTTTTGACACCTTTTGAAGCTCTTCATATATTTCACACCTTTTCAGGCTCTTCTTTTTATTCAACACCACTTCATGCTCATTCTATTTGTCAGACCGTTTCATGCTCCTCATACTTTTCACACCTTTTGAAGCTCTTCATATTTTTCACAACTTTTCAAGCTCTTCATGTAATTGAACACCGCTTCATGCTCCTCCTATTTTTCAGACCGTTTCATGCTCCTCATATTTTTGACAACTTTTGAAGCTCTTCATATTTTTCACACATTTTCAGGCTCTTCATGTTTTTCAACACCGTTTCATGCTCCTCCTATTTTCAGATCGTTTCATGCTCATCTCATTTCTGACACCTTTTGAAGCTTTTCATATTTTTTACAACTTTTCAGGCTCTTCATGTTTTTGAAGACCGCTTCATTCTCCTCCTATTTTTCAGACCGTATCATGCTCCTCATATTTTTTAAAACCTTTGAAGCTCTTCATATTTTTCACACCTTTTCAGGCTCTTCATGTTTTTGAACACCACTTCATGCTCCTCCTATTTTTCAGAGAGTTTCATGCTCCTCATGAATTTCACACCTTTTGAAGCTCTTCATATTTTTCACCCCTTTTCAGGCCCTTCATGTTTTTTCACACCACTTCATGCTTCTCCTATTTTTCAGACCGTTTCATGCTCCTCATGTATTTCACACCTTTTGAAGCTCTTCATATTTTTCACACCTTTTCAGGATCTTCAAGTTTTTGATCAGAGTTTCAGGCTCCTCCTATTTTTCAGACCGTTTCATGCTGCTCATATTTTTGACACCTTTTGAAGCTCTTCATATTTTCACACCTTTTCAAGCTCTTCATGTTTTTGAACACCGCTTCATGATCCTCCTGTTTTTCAGACCGTTTCATGCTCTTCATATTTTTGACACCTTTTGAAGCTCTTCATATTTTTCACTCCTTTTCAGGCTCTTCATGTTTTTGAACACCGCTTCATGATCCTCCTGTTTTTCAGACCGTTTCATGCTCTTCATATTTTTGACACCTTTTGAAGCTCTTCATATTTTCACACCTTTTCAAGCTCTTCATGTTTTTGAACACCGCTTCATGATCCTCCTGTTTTTCAGACCGTTTCATGCTCTTCATATTTTTGACACCTTTTGAAGCTCTTCATATTTTTCACTCCTTTTCAGGCTCTTCACGTTTTGATCACCATTTCATGCTCCTCTTATTTTTCAAACCGTTTCATGCTCATCTCATTTTTGACACCTTTTGAAGCTCTTCATATATTTCACTCATTTTCAGCTCTTCATATTTTTCACACTTTTTCACTCTCTCTAGGTTTTTGAACACCGCTTCATGTTCTTCCTATTTTTGAGACCGTTTCATGCTCCTCATATTTTTGACACCTTTTGAAGCACTTCATATTTTTCACATCTTTTCAGGCTCTTCATGTCTTTCAACACCGCTTCATGCTCCTCCTATTTTTCAGACCGTTTCATGCTCTTAATATTTTTGACCCGTTTTGAGGCTCTTCATTTTTTTCACACCTTTTCAGGCTCTTCATGTTTTTGAACACCGTTTCTTGCTCCTCCAATTTTTCAGACCGTTTCCTGCTCCTCATGTATTTCACACCCTTTGAAGTTGTTCGAATTTTGCACACCTTTTCAGGCTCTTCATGTTTCTTTACACCACTTCATACTCCTCCAATTTTTCAGACCGTTTCATGCTCCTCATATTTTTGACAGCTTTTGAAGCTCTTCATATATTTCACACCTTTTCAGAGTCTTAAAGATTTTGAACACGGCTTCATGCTCCTCCTTTTTTTCGGACCGTTTCATGCTGCTCATGTATTTCACACATTTTGAAGCTCTTCAAATTTTTCACACCTTTTCAGTCTCTTCATGTTTTTGAACACCGCCTCATGCTCCTCCTATTTTTAGACCGTTTCATGCTCCTCATATTTTTGACACCTTTTGTAGCTCTTCATATTTTTCACACGTTTTCAGGTTCTTCATGTTTTTCAAAATCGCTTCATGCTCCTCTTCTTTTTCAGACCGTTTCATACTACTCATATTTTTGACACCTTTTGAAGCTCTTCATATATTTCACAACTTTTCAGTCTCTTCATGTTTATCAACACCACTTCATGCTCCTCCTCTTTTTCAGACCATTTCATGCTCATCTCATTTTTGACACCTGTTGAAGCTCTTCATATTTCTCACACCTTTTGAAGCTCTTCATTTATTTCACTCCTTTACAGGCTCTTCACGTTTTTCAACACCGCTTCACCTCCTCCTATTTTTTAGACCGTTTCATGCTCCTCATATATTACACACCTTTTGAAGCTCTTCATATTTTTCACACCTTTTCAGGCTCTTCATGTTTTTGAACACCGCTTCTTGTTCCTCCTATATTTCAGACCGTTTCATGCTCCTCATATTTTAGACACCTTTTGAAGCTCTTCATATATTTCACATCTTTTCAGACTCTTCAAGTTTTTGAACACCGCTTCATGCTCCTACTTTTTCTCAGACCGTTTCATGCTCCTCATGTATTTCACACCTTTTGAAGCTCTTCAAATTTTTCACAACTTTTCACGCTCTTCATGTTTTTGAACACCGCTTCATGCTCCTCCTATTTTTCAGACCTTTTCATATTCCTTCTATTTTTCAGATCATTTCATGCTCCTCATATTTTTGACACCTTTTGAAGCTCTTCATATTTTTCACACCTTTTCAGGCTCTTCATCTTTTTCAACACCACTTCATGCTCCTCGTATTTTTCAGACAGTTTCATGCTCCTCATATTTTTCACACCTTTAAAGCTTTTCATATTTTTCACACATTTTAATGCTCTTCATGTTTTTCAACACCGTGTCATGCTCCTCCTATTTATCAGACGGTTTCATGCTCCTAATAATTTTCACACCTTTAAAGCTCTTCATATTTTTCACACCTTTTAAGGCTCTTCATGTTTTTAAACACCACTTCATGCTTCTCCTATTTTTGACACCTTTTGAAGCTCTTCATATATTTCACCCCTTTTCAGGCTCTTCAGGTTTTTCAACACCGCTTCATGCTTCTCCTATTTTTCAGACGATTGTTTGCTCCTCATATTTTTGACACAGTTTGAAGCTCTTCATATTTTTCACACCTTTTCATGCTCTTCATGTTTTCAACACCGATTCATGCTCCTCCGATTTTTCAGACCTTTTCATGCTCCTCCTATTTTTCAGGCCGTTTCATGCTCCTCATATTTTGACATCTTTTGAAGCTCTTCATATTTTTCACACCTTTTCAGGCTCTTCCTGTTTTTGAACACGGCTTCATGCTCCTCCTATATTTCAGACCGTTTCATGCTCCTCATATTTTTGAGACCATTTGAAGCTCTTCATATTTTTCACACCTTTTCAGACTCTTCATCGTATTCAACACTACTTCATGCTCCTCCTTTATTTCAGACTGTTTCATTCTCCTCCTTTTTTTGACACCTTTTAAAGCTCTTCATATTTTTCACACCTTTTCATGCTCTTCATGTTTTCAACAACGATTCATGCTCCTCCTATTTTTCAGACTTTTTCATGCTCCTCCTATTTTTCAGGTCGTTTCATGCTCCTCATATTTTTGACACCTTTTGAAGCTCTTCATATTTTTCACAACTTTTCAGGCTCTTCAAGTTTTTGAACACCGCTTCATGCTCCTCCTATTTTTCAGACCTTTTCATGCTCCTCATATTTTTGACTCCTTTTGAAGCTCTTCATATTTTTCACACCTTTTCAGGCTCTTCCTGTTTTTGAACACAGCTTCATGCTCCTCCTCTTTTTCAGACCGTTTCATGCTCCTCATATTTTTGTCACCTTTTGAAGCTCTTTATATTTTTCACAACTTTTCAGGTTCTTCATGTTTTTGAACACCGTTTCATGCTCCTGCTATTTCTCAGACCGTTTCATGTTCCTCATATTTTTCAGATCATTTCATGATCCTCATATTTTTGACACCTTTTGAAGCTCTTCATATTTTTCACACCTTTTCATGCTCTTCATCTTTTTCAACATCACTTCATGCTCCTCCTATTTCTCAGACCATTTCAGGCTCCTCATATTTTTGACAGCTTTTGAATCTCTTCATATTTTTCACACCTTTTCATGATCTTCATGTTTTTCAACACCGTGTCATGCTCCTCCTATTTTTCAGACGGTTTCATGGTCCTCATATTTTTCACACGTTTAAAGCTCTTCATATTTTTCACACATTTTAAGGCTCTTCATGTTTTTCAACACCGTGTCATGCTCCTCCTATTTTTCAGACCGTTTCATGCTCCTCATATTTTTGACACCTTTTGAAGCACTTCATATTTTTAACACCTTTTCAGGCTCTTCATGTTTTTGAACACCATTTTATGCTCCTCATATTTTGACTACTATTGAAACTCTTCATATTTTTCAGACCGTTTCATGCTCCTCAAATTTTTGACACCTTTTCAAGCTCTTCATATATTTCACAGATTTCCAGGCTCTTCAGGTTTTTGAACATCGTTTCATGATCCTCCTATTTTTCAGAACGTTCCATGCTCCTCATATTTTTCACACCTTTTGCAGCTATTCATATTTTTCACACCTTTTCTGTCTCTTCATATTTTTAAACACCACTTAATGCTCCTACTATGTTTAGAACGTTTAATGCTCCTCATAATTTTGACACCTTTTGCAGCTCTTCATATTTTTCACACTTTTTCTGGCTCTTCATATTTTTCAACACCACTTCATGCTCCTCCTATGTTTAGAACGTTTAATTCTCCTCATAATATTGACACCTTTTGAAGCTCTTCATATATTTCACACCTTTTCAGTCTCTTCATGTTTTGAACACCGCTTCATGATCCTCCTATTTTTCAGACCGTTTCATGCTCCGCATATATTTCACACCTTTTGAAGCTCTTCATATTTTTCACACCTTTTCTGGTTCTCATGTTTTTGAACAAAGCTTCATGCTTCTCCTATTTTTCAGACCGTTTTATGCTCCTCATATATTTCAAACCTTTTGAAGCTCTTCCTATTTTTCAGACCTTTTCTGGCTCTTCATGTTTTTCAACAGCATTTCATGCTCCTCATATTTTTCAGACCGTTTCATGCTTTTCATATTTTTGACACCTTTTGAAGCTCTTCATATTTTTCACACCTTTTCAGGCTCTTCATGTTTTTGAACACCACTGCTTGCTCCTCCTATTTCTCAGACCGTTTCATGCTCCTCATATTTGACAATTTTTGAAGCTCTTCATATATTTCACACCTTTTCAGGCACTTCATGTTTTTCAACACCGTTTCATGCTCCTCCTATTTTTCAGACCGTTTCATGCTCCTCATATTTTTGACACCTTTTGAAGCTCTTCATATTTTTCACACCTTTTCAGGCTCTTCATGTTTTTGAACATTGCTTCATGCTCCTCCTATTTTTCAGACCGTTTCATGCTCCTCATATTTTTGACACCTTTTGAAGCTCTTCATATTTTTCACACCTTTTCAGGCTCTTCATGTTTTTGAACACCATTGCATGCTCCTCCTATTTTTCAGACCGTTTCATGCTCCTCATATTTGACAATTTTTGTAGCTCTTCATATATTTCACACCTTTTCAGGCACTTCATGTTTTTCAAAACCGCTTCATGCTCCTCCTATTTTAAAAAATTTTCATGCTCCTCATATTTTTGACACCTTTTGAAGCTCTTCATATTTTTCACACCTTTTCAGGCTCTTCATGTTTTTCAACAACACTTCATGCACCTCCTATTTTTCAGAACGATTCATGCTCATCTCATTTTTGAGAACTTTTGAAGCTCTTCATATTTTTCACACCTTTTGAATCTCCTCATATTTTCACACGTTTTCAGGCTCTCATACTTTTGAACACAGCTTCATGCTCCTCCTATTTTTCACGCCGTTTCATGTTCCTCATATATTTCACACCTTTTGAAGATCTTCCTATTTTTCACACCTTTTCAGGCTCTTCATGTTTTTGAACACCGTTTCATGCTCCTCCTATTTGTCAGATCGTTTCATGCTCCTCATATTTTGACACCTTTTGAAGCTCTTCATATTTTTCACACCTTTTCAGGCTCTTCTTGTGTTTGAACACCGCTTCATGCACCTCCTATTTTTCACACCTTTTGAAGCTCTTCATATTTTTCATACCGTTTCAGGCTCTTCTTGTGTTTGAACACCGTTTCATGCACCTCTTATTTTTCACACCTTTTGAAGCTCTTCATATTTTTCACACCTTTTTAGGCTCTTCATGTTTTAGAACACCGCTTCATGCTCCTCCTATTTTTCAGACAGTTTAATGCTCCTCATATATTTCACACCTTTTGAAGCTCTTCATATTTTTCACACCTTTTCAGGCTCTTCATGTTTCTCAACACCTTTTCATGCTCCTCCTATATTTCACACCATTTCATGCTCCTCTTATTTTTGACACCTTTTGAAGCTCTTCATATTTTTCACAACTTTTCAGGGTCTTCATTTTTTTAAACACCGCATCATGCTCCTCCTGTTTTTCAGACTGTTTCATGCTCCTCATATTTTTCACACCTTTTGAAGCTCTTCATATTTTTCACACCTTTTCAGGCTCTTCATGTTTTTGAACACAGATTCATGCTCCTCCTATTTTTCAGACCGTTTCATGCACCCCATGTATTTCACACCTTTTGAAGCTCTTCATATTTTTCACACATTTTCAGTGTCTTAATGTTTTTCAACACTACTTCATGCTGCTCCTATTTTTCAGACCGTTTCAAGTTCCTCATATTTTTGACACCTTTTGAAGCTCTTCATATTTTTCACATCTTTTTAGGCTCTTCATGCTTTTCAATACCGCCTCATGCTACTGGTATATTTCAGACCATTTCATGCTCCTCATATTTTTGACACCTTTTGAAGCTCTTCACATTTTTCACACCTTTTCAGAGGCTTCATGTTTTTGAACACTGCTTCATGTTCCTCCTCTTTTTCCGACCGTTTCTTGCTCATCTCATTTTTGACACCTTTTGAAGCTCTTCATATGTTTCACACCTTTTGAAACTCTTCATATTTTTCACACGTTTTCAGGCTCTTCATGATTTTCAACACCGCTTCTTGCTCCTCCTGTTTTTCAGACCGTTTCATGTTCCTCATATTTTTCACACCTTTTGAAGCTCTTCATATTTTTCAAACCTTTTCCGGCTCTTCATGTTTTTCAATACCACTTCATGCTCCTCCCATTTTTCAGAACTTTTCATGCTCCTCATATTTTTGACACCTTTTGAAGCTCTTAATATATTTCACAACTTTTCAGGCTCTTCTTGTTTTTCAACACCACTTTATGCTCCATCTATTTTTCAGACCGTTTCATGCTCATCTCATTTTTGACACCTTTTCAAGCTCTTGATATTTTTCACACCTTTTGGAGCTCTTCATATTTTTCAAACGTTTTCAGGCTCTTCATGTTTTTCAACACCGCTTCTTGCTCCTCCTATTTTTCAGACCGTTTCATGCTCCTCATATTTTTGACACCTTTTGAAGCTCTTAACATTTTTTACACCTTTTCATGCTCTTCATGTTTTTCACAACGCTTCCTGATTCTCCTATATTTCAGACCGTTTCATGCTCCTTTTTTGAAGCTCTTCGTATTTTTCACACCTTTTCAGACTCTTCATGTTTTTCAACCCCGCTTCATGCTTCTCCTATTTTTCAGAACGTTTAATGCTCCTCATATTTTTGACACGTTTTGACGCTCTTCATATTTTTCACACCTTTTCAGGCTCTTCATGTTTTTGAACACTGCTTCATGCTTTTCATATTTTTCAGATCGTTTCATGCTCCTCATATTTTTGACACCTTTGAAGCTCTTCATATTTTTCACACCTTTTCAGGCTCTTCATATTTTTCAACACCGCTTCATGCTCCTACTATTTTTCAGACCGTTTTATGCTCCTCGTATTTTTCACACCTTTTAAAGCTCTTCATATTTTTCACATCTTTTCAAGCTCTCATGTTTTTGAACACAGCTTCATGCTCCTCCTATTTTTCAGACCGTTTCATGCTCCTCATGTATTTCACACCTTTTGAAGCTCTTCCTATTTTTCACACCTTTTCAGGCTCTTCATATATTTGAAAATCTTTTCATGCTCTTCCTATTTTTCAGACCGTTTCATGCTCCACATATTTCTGACAGCTTTTAACTCCTCATATTTTTCACACCTTTTGAGGCTCGTCATGTTTTTGAACACCGCTTCATGCTCCTCATATTTTTCAGATCGTTTCATCCTCCTCATATTTTTGACACCTTTTGACGCTCCTCATAATTTTCACACCTTTTTAGCCTCTTCATGTTTTTGAACACTGCTTCATGCTTCTACTATTTTCAGACCGTTTAATGCTCCTCATGTATTTCACACCTTTTGACACTCTTCATATTTTTCACACCTTTTCAGTCTCTTCATGTTTTCCAACACCACTTCATGCTTCTCTTATTTTTCAGACCGTTTCATGTTCCTCATAATTTTGAGACTTTTGAAGCTCTTCATATATTTCACACCTTTTCAGGCTCTTTATATTTTTCACCACCACATCATAGTCCTCCTATTTTTCAGACCGTTTCATGCTCATATCATTTTTGACACCTTTGGAAGCTCTTCATATTTTCACACGTTTTGAAGCTCTTCATATTTTTCACACGTTTTCAGCCTCTTCACGTTTTTCAACACCGCTTCATACTCCTCCTATTTTTCAGACCGTTTCATGCTCCTCATATATTTGACACTTTTTAAGGCTCTTCATATTTTTCACACCTTTTCAAGCTGTACATGTTTTTGAACACAACTTCATGTTCCTCCTATTTTTCAGACCGTTTCTTGCTCCTCATATTTTTGACACCTTTTGAAGCTCTTCATATTTTTCACACCTTTTCAGGCTCTTCATGTTTTTGAACACTGATTCATGTTACTCCTATTTTTCAGACCGTTTAATGCTCCTCATATTTTTGACACCTTTTGAAGCTCTTCATATTTTTCACAACTTTTCAGGCTCTTCATGTTTTTCACCACCACGTCATGCTTCTCCTATTTTTCAGACCGTTTCATGCTCCTCATATTTTTGACACCATTTGAAGCTCTTCATATATTTCAAACCTTTTCAGTCTCTTCATTTTTTGAACACTACTTCATGCTCCTCCTATTTTTCAGAACGTTTCATGCTCATCTCATTTTTCACACCTTTTGAAGCTGTTCATATTTTTCATATCTTTTGAAGCTTTTCATATATTTTACACGTTTTCAGGCTCTTCATGTTTTTCAATGCCGCTTCGTGCTGCTCCTAATTTTCAGATCATTTCATGCTCATCGATTTTTACACCTTTTGCAGGTCTTCATATTTTCACACCTTTTGAAGCTCTTCATATTTATCACACCTTTTTAGGCTCTTCATGTATTTGAACACCGTTTCATGCTCCTCCTATTTTTCAGACCGTTTCATGCTCCTCATATTTTTGACACCTTTTGAAACTCTTCTTTTTTTTTCACAGCTTTTGAAGCTCTTCATATATTTCACACCTTTTCAGGCTCTTCATGCTTTTAAACAACACTTCATGCTCCTCCTATTTTTCAGACCGCTTCATGCTCATCTCATTTTTCACACCTTTTGAAGCTGTTCATATTTTTCACACGTTTTCAGGTTTTGCATGTTTTTCAACTCCGCTTCATGCTCCTCCTATTTTTCAGACCAGTTTATGCTCCACATATTTTTGACACCTTTTGAAGCTCTTCACATTTTTCACACCTTTTCAGAGGCTTCATGTTTTTGAACACTGCTTCATATTCCTCCTCTTTTTCCGACCGTTTCATGCTCATCTCATTTTTGACACCTTTTGAAGCTCTTCATATGTTTCACACCTTTTGAAACTCTTCATATTTTTCACACGTTTTCAGGCTCTTCATGATTTTCAACACCGCTTCTTGCTCCTCCTGTTTTTCAGACCGTTTCATGTTCCTCATATTTTTCACACCTTTTGAAGCTCTTCATATTTTTCACACCTTTTCAGGCTCTTCATGTTTTTGAACACCGTTTCATGCTGCTCCTATTTTTCAGACCGTTTCATGCTCCTCATATTTTTGACACCTTTTGAAGCTCTTCTTCATTTTCACACCTTTTCAGGCTCTTCATGTTTTTCAAAATCACTTCATGTTCCTACTATTTTTCAGACCTTTTCTTGCTCCTCATATTTTTCACACTTATTGAAGCTCTTCATATTTTTCACACCTTTTCAGGCTGTTCTTGTTTTTCAACACCACTTCATGCTCCTCCTATATTTCTGACCCTTTCATGCTCCACATATTTTTCACACCTTTTGTAGCTCTTCATATTTTTCACAGTTTTCAGGCTCTTCATGTTTTTCAACACCGCTTCATGCTCCTCCTATTTGTCAGACCGTTTCATGCTCCTCATATTTTTGACACCTTTTGAAGCTCTTCATATTTTTCAAACCTTTCCGGCTCTTCATGTTTTTCAATACCACTTCATGCTCCTCCCATTTTTCAGAACTTTTCATGCTCCTCATATTTTTGACACCTTTTGAAGCTCTTAATATATTTCACAACTTTTCAGGCTCTTCTTGTTTTTCAACACCACTTTATGCTCCATCTATTTTTCAGACCGTTTCATGCTCATCTCATTTTTGACACCTTTTCAAGCTCCTGATATTTTTCACACCTTTTGAAGCTCTTCGTATTTTTCACGCGTTTTCATGCTCTTCATGATTTTCAGCACAGTTTCATGCTCCTCCTATTTTTCAGACCGTTTCATGCTCCTCATATTTTTGACACGTTTTGAAGCTCATCATATTTTTCACACCTTTTCAGGCTCTTCATGTTTTTCAGCACAGTTTGATGCTCCTCATATTTTTCAGACCGTTTCATGCTCCTCATATTTTTGACATCTTTTGAAACTCTTCATATATTTCACACCTTTTCAGGCTCTTCATGTTTTTCAACACCACTTCATGCTCCTCCTTTTTTCAGACCGCTTCATGCTCATCTCATTTTTGACACATTTTGAAGCTGTTCATATTTTTCATATCTTTTGAAGCTCTTCATATATTTTACACGTTTTCAGGCTCTTCATGTTTTTCAACGCCGATTCGTGCTGCTCCTAATTTTCAGATCATTTCATGCTCATCGATTTTTACACCTTTTGCAGGTCTTCATATTTTCACACCTTTTGAAGCTCTTCATATTTATCACACCTTTTTCGGCTCTTCATGTATTTGACACCGTTTCATGCTCCTCCTATTTTTCAGACCGTTTCATGCTCCTCATATTTTTGACACCTTTTGAAGCTCTTCTTTTTTTTTTCACACCTTTTGAAGCTCTTCATATTTTTCACACATTTTCAGTGTCTTCCTGTTTTTCAACACTACTTCATGCTGCTCCTATTTTTCAGAACCTTTCAAGTTCCTCATATTTTTGACACCTTTTGAAGCTCTTCATATTTTTCACTCCTTTTTAGGCTCTTCATGCTTTTCAATACCGCCTCATGCTACTGCTATATTTCAGACCGTTTCATGCTCCTCATATTTTTGACACCTTTTGAAGCTCTTCACATTTTTCACACCTTTTCAGACGCTTCATGTTTTTGAACACTGCTTCATGTTCCTCCTCTTTTTCCGACCGTTTCATCCTCATCTCATTTTGGACACCTTTTGAAGCTCTTCATATTTTTCACACCTTTTGAAACTCTTCATATTTTTCACACGTTTTCAGGCTCTTCATGATTTTCAACACCGCTTCTTGCTCCTCCTGTTTTTCAGACCGTTTCATGTTCCTCATATTTTTCACACCTTTTGAAGCTCTTCATATTTTTCACACCTTTTCAGGCTCTTCATGTTTTTCAACACCACTTCATGCTCCTCCTATTTTTCAGACCGTTTCATGCTCCTCATATTTTTGACACCTTTTGAAGCTCTCCTTCATTTTCACACCTTTTCAGTCTCTTCATGTTTTTCAAAATCACTTCATGTTCCTACTATTTTTCAGACCTTTTCATGCTCCTCATATTTTTCACACTTATTGAAGCTCTTCATATTTTTCACACCTTTTCAGGCTCTTCATGTTTTTCAACACCACTTCATGCTCCTCCTCTACTTCTGACCCTTTCATGCTCCACATATTTTTCACACGTTTTGTAGCTCTTCATATTTTTCACAGTTTTCAGGCTCTTCATGTTTTTCAACACCGCTTCATGCTCCTCCTATTTTTCAGACCGTTTCATGGTCATCTCATTTTTGACACCTTTTCAAGCTCTTGATATTTTTCACACCTTTTGAAGCTCTTCATATTTTCAAACGTTTTCAGGCTCTTCATGTTTTTCAACACCGCTTCTTGCTCCTCCTATTTTTCAGACCGTTTCATGCTCCTCATATTTTTGACACCTTTTGAAGCTCTTCATATTTTTCACACGTTTTCAGGCTCTTCATGTTTTTGAACACCGCTTCATGCTCCTCCTATTTTTCAGACCGTTTCACGCTCCTCATATTTTTGACACCTTTTGAAGCTCCTCAGTTTTTTTCACAACTTTTCAGGCTCTTCATGTTTTTGACGACCGCTTCCTGTCCTCCTACTTTTCAGACCCTTTCATGCTCCTCATATTTTTGAAACCTTTTGAAGCTCTTCATATTTTTCACACCTTTTCAGGCTCTTCAGGTTTTTGAACACCACTTCATGCTCCTCCTATTTTTCAGAGAGTTTCATGCTCCTCATGTATTTCACACCTTTTGAAGCTCTTCATATTTTTCACACCTTTTCAGGCTCTTCATCTTTTTTCACACCACTTCACGCTTCTCCTATTTTTCAGCCCCTTTCCTGCTCCTCATGTATTTCACACCTTCTGAAGCTCTTCATATTTTTCACACCTTTTCAGGCTCTTCATGTTTTTCAACACCGCCTCATGCTCCTCCTATTTTTCAGACCGTTTCATGCTCCTCATATTTTTGACACCTTTTGAAGCTCTTCATATTTTTAACACCTTTTCAGGCTCTTCAAGTTTTTCAACACCACTTCATGCTCCTCCTTTTTTGCAGACCGTTTCATGCTCCTCATATATCTGACACCTTTTGATGCTCTTCATATTTTTCACACCTTTTTAGGCTCTTCATTTTTCAACACCGCTTCATGCTCCTCCTATTTTTCAGACCGTTTCATGCTCATTTCATTTTTGACACCTTTGAAGCTCTTCATATTTTTCACACATTTTGAAGCTCTTCATATTTCTCACACCTTTCAGGCTCTTCTTGTCTTTCAACACCGTTTCAGGCTCCTCCTATTTTTCAGACCGTTTCATGCTCTTCTCATATTTGAGACCTTTTGAAGCTTTTCATATTTTTCACAACTTTTCAGGCTCTTCACGTTTTTGAACTCCACTTCATGCTCCTCCTATTTTTCAGTCCGTTTCATGTTCCTCATGTATTTCACACCTTTTGAAGCTCTTCATATTTTTCACACCTTTTCAGGCTCTTCATGTTTTTGATCACTGTTTCATGCTCCTCCTATTTTTCAGACCGTTTCATGCTCCTCATATTTTTGACACCTTTTGAAGCTCTTCATATTTTTCACACCTTTTCAGGCTCTTCATGTTTTTGAACACAGCTTCATTATCCTCCTCTTTTTCAGACCGTTCCATGCTCCTCATATATTTCACACCTTTTGAAGCTCTTCACATATTTCACACCTCTTCAGGCTCTTCATGTTTTTGAATATCGTTTCAGGCTCCTCCTATTTTTCAGACCGTTTCATGCTCCTCATATTTTTGACACCTTTTGAAGCTCTTCGTATATTTCACATCTTTTCAGACTCTTCATGGTTTCCAACACCGCTTCATGCTCCTCATATTTTTCAGACCGTTTCATGCTCATCACATTTTTGTCACCTTTTGAAGCTCTTCATATTTTTCACACATTTTGAAGCTCTTCATATATTTCACCCTTCTCAGGCTCTTCATGTTTTTCAACATCATTTCATGCTCCTCCTATATTTCAGAACCTTTCATGGTAATCTAATATTTGACGCTTTTTGAAGCTCTTCATATTTTTCTCACCTTTTGAAGCTCTTCATATTTTTCACACCTTTTCAGGCTCTTCATGTTTTTGAACACTGCTTCATGCTCCTCCTGTTTTTCAGACCGTTTCATGCTCCTCATATTTTCACAACTTTTGAAGCTCATCATATTTTTGACACCTTTTGAAGCTCTTCATATTTTTCAAACCTTTTTCGGCTCTTTATGAATTTTAAAACCGCTTCATGCTCCTCCTATTTTTCACACCGTTTCATGCTCATCACATTTTTGACACCTTTTGAAGCTCTTCATATTTTTCACACCTTATGAAGCTGTTCATATTTTTCACATTTTTGAAGCTCTTCATATTTTTCATACGTTTTCAGGCTCTTCATGTTTTTCAACACCGCTTCATGCTCCTGCTATTTTTCAGACCGTTTCATACTCCTCATATTTTTGACACGTTTTGAAGCTCTTCATATTTTTCACACCTTCTCAGGCTCTTCATGTTTTTGAACACCGTTTCATGCTTCTCCTATTTTTCAGACCGTTTCGTGCTTCTCATATTTTTGACACGTTTTGAAGCTCTTCATATTTTTCACACCTTCTCAGGCTCTTCATGTTTTTGAACACCGTTTCATGCTTCTCCTATTTTTCAGACCGTTTCATGCTTCTCATATTTTTGACACGTTTTGAAGCTCTTCATATTTTTCACACCTTCTCAGGCTCTTCATGTTTTTGAACACCGTTTCATGCTTCTCCTATTTTTCAGACCGTTTCATGCTTCTCATATTTTTGACACGTTTTGAAGCTCTTCATATTTTTCACACCTTTTCAGGCTCTTCATGTTTTTGAACACCGTTTCATGCTTCTCCTATTTTTCAGACCTTTTCATGCTCATCATATTTTTGACACTTTTTGAAGCTCTTCATATTTTTCACACCTTTTCAGGCTTTTCATGTTTTTGAACACCGCTTCATGCTCCTCCTATTTTTCAGACCGTTTCATGCTCCTCATGTATTTCACACGTTTTGAAGCTCTTCATATTTTTCACACATTTTTAGACTCTTCATGTTTTTGAACACCCCTTCATGCTCCTCCTATTTTTCAGATCGTTTCATGCTCCTCATATTTTTAAAACCTTTTGAAGCTTTTCATATTTTTCACAACTTTTCAGGTTTTTCATGTTTTTGAACACAGCTTCATGCTCCTCCTATTTTTAAGACCGTATCATGCTCGTCATATTTTTCACACCTTTTGAACCTCTTCATATTTTTCACACCTTTTCAGGCTCTTCACGTTTTTCAACACAACTTCATGCTTCTCCTATTTTTCAGACCGTTCCATGCTCCTCATGTATTTCACACCTTTTGAAGCTCTTCATATATTTCACATCTTTTCAGACTCTGCATGATTTCCAACACCGCTTCATGCTCCTCATATTTTTCAGACCGTTTCATGCTCATCACATTTTTGTCAACTTTTGAAGCTCTTCATATTTTTCACATCTTTTCAGGCTCTTCATGTTTTTAACAACCACTTCATGCTCCTCCTATTTTTCAGACCGTTTCATGCATATCTCATTTTTGACACCTTTTGAAGCTCTTCATATTTTTCACACTTTTTCAGGATCTTCATGTATTTGAACACCGCTTCATGGTCCTCCTTTTTTTCAGATCGTTTCATGCTCCTCATGTATTTCACACGTTTTGAAACTCTTCATATATTTCACACCTTTTCAAGCTCTTTATGTTTTTGAACACCGTTTCATGCTCCGCTTATTTTTCAGACCGTTTCATGCTCCTCATATTTTTGACACCTTTTGAAGCTCTTCATATTTTTCACACCTTTTGAAGCTCTTCATATATTTCACACCTTTTCAGGCTCTTCATGTTTTTCAACACCGTTTTATGCTCCTCCTATTTTTCAGACCGTTTCATGCTCATCTAAATTTTTACTCCTTTTGTAGTTCTTCATATTTTTCACACCTTTTGAAGCTCTTCATATTTTTCACACGTTTTCAGTCTCTTCATGTTTTTCAACACCGCTTCATGCTTCTGCTATTTTTCAGACCGTTTCATACTCCTCATATTTTTGACATGTTTTGAGGCTCTTCAAATTTTTCAAAACTTTTCAGGCTCTTCATGTTTTTGAACATCGCTTCATGCTCCTCCTATTTTTCAGACCGTTTCATGCTCCTCATGTATTTCACAGCTTTTGAAGCTCTTCATATTTTGCACACCTTTTCAGGCTCTTCATGTTTTTCACAACCACTTCATGCTCCTCCTATTTTTCAGACCGTTTCAAGCACTTCTCATTGTTTACACCTTTTGAAACTCTTCATATTTTTCACAGCTTTTCAGTCTCACCATGTTTTTCAACACCACTTCATGCTTCTCTTATTTTTCAGAAGATTTCATGCTCATCTCATTTTTGACGCCTTTGAAGCTCTTCATATTTGTCACACCTTTTGAATCTCTTCATATTTTTCACACCTTTTCAGGCTTTTCATGTTTTTGAACACCGCTTCATGCTCCTCCAATTTTTCAGACCGTTTCATGCTCCTCATGTATTTCACACGTTTTGAAGCTCTTCATATTTTTCACACATTTTTAGCCTCTTCATTTTTTTGAACACCGCTTCATGCTCCTCCTATTTTTCAGATCGTTTCATGCTCCTCATATTTTTAAAACCTTTTGAAGCTTTTCATATTTTTCACAACTTTTCAGGCTTTTCATGTTTTTGAACACCGCTTCATGCTCCTCCTATTTTTAAGACCGTATCATGCTCATCATATTTTTCACACCTTTTGAACCTCTTCATATTTTTCACACCTTTTCAGGCTCTTCACTTTTTTCAACACAACTTCATGCTTCTCCTATTTTTCAGACCGTTCCATGCTCCTCATATTTTTGACACCTTTTGAAGCTCTTCATATATTTCACATCTTTTCAGACTCTTCATGGTTTCCATCACTGCTTCATGCTCCTCATATTTTTCAGACCGTTTCATGCTCATCGCATTTTTGTCACCTTTTGAAGCTCTTCATATTTTTCACACCTTTTCAGGCTCTTCATGTTTTTGAATATCGTTTCATGCTCCTCCTATTTTTCAGACCGTTTCATGCTCCTCATATTTTTGACACCTTTTGAAGCTCTTCATATATTTCACATCTTTTCAGACTCTTCATGGTTTCCAACACTGCTTCATGCTCCTCATATTTTTCAGACCGTTTCATGCTCATCGCATTTTTGTCACCTTTTGAAGCTCTTCATATTTTTCACACCTTTTCAGGCTCTTCATGTTTTTAACAACCACTTCATGCTCCTCCTATTTTTCAGACCGTTTCATGCATATCTCATTTTTGACACCTTTTGAAGCTCTTCATATTTTTCACACTTTTTCAGGATCTTCATGTATTTGAACACCGCTTCATGGTCCACCTTATTTCAGATCTTTTCATGCTCCTCATGTATTTCACACGTTTTGAAACTCTTCATATATTTCACACCTTTTCAAGCTCTTTATGTTTTTGAACAACGTTTCATGCTCCGCTTATTTTTCAGACCGTTTCATGCTCCTCATATTTTTGACACCTTTTGAAGCTCTTTATATTTTTCACACCTTTTCAGGCTCTTCATGTTTTTCAACACCGTTTCATTCTGCTTCTATTTTTCAGACCATTTCAAGCTCCTCATATATTTCACACCTTTTAAAGCTCTTCATATTTTTCACACCTTTTCAGGCTCTTCATGTTTTTGAACACAGCTTCTTCCTCCTCCTATTTATCAGACCGTTCCATGCTCCTCATATTTTTGACACCTTTTGAAGCTCTTCATATTTTTTACACCATTTCAGGCTCTTCATGTTTTTGAACACAGCTGCATGATCCTCCTATTTTTCAGACCTTTTCATGCAACTCATATTTTTGACACCTTTTGAAGCTCTTTATATTTTTCACACCTTTTCAGGCTCTTTATATTTTTGAACACCGCTTCATGCTCCTCTTATTTTTCAGGCCGTATCATTGTCCTCATATATTTGACAATTTTAGAAGCTCTTCATATTATTCACACCTTTTCAGCCCCTTCATGTTTTTCAACACCACTACATGCTCCTCCTTTTTTTCAGACCGATTCATGTTCCTCATATTTTTGACACCCTTTGAAGCTCTTCATATTTTTCACACCTTTTGAAGCCCTTCATATTTTTCCCACCTTTTCAGGCTCTTCATGTTTTTCAATACCGCTTCATGCTCCTCCTATTTTTCAGACCGTTTAATGCTCCTCATAATTTTGACACCTTTTGAACCTCTTCATATTTATCACACCTTTTCAGGCTCTTCATGTTTTTCAACAGCGCTTCATGCTCATCCTATTTTACAGACCGTTTCACGCTCCTCATATTTTTGATACCTTTTGAAGCTCTTCATATATTTCACACCTTTTCAATCTCTTCATGATTTCCAACACCGCTTCATGACCTCATATTTTTCAGACCATTTCATGCTGATCTCATTTTTGTCATCTTTAGAAGCTCTTCAGATTTTTCACAACTTTTGAAGCTCTTCATATTTTTCACACCTTTTCAGGCTGTTCATGTTTTCAACACCGCTTCTTGCCTCTCCTATATTTCAGACCGTTTCATGCTCCTCATTTTTTTGACACGTTTTGAAGCTCTTCATATTTTTCACACCTTTTCAGGCTCTTCATGTTTTTGAACACAGTTTCATGCTTCTCCTATTTTTCAGACCGTTGCATGCTCCTCATATTTTTGACACTTTTTGAAGCTCTTAATATTTTTCACACCTTTTTAGGCTCTTCATATTTTTGAACACCTCTTCATGCTCCTCTAATTTTTCAGACCGTTTCATGCTCCTCATAATTTTCACACCTTTTGAAGCTCTTCATATTTTTCACAGCTTTTCAGGCTTTTCATGTTTTTGAACACCGCTTCATGCTCCTCCTATTTTTCAGACCGTTTCATGCTCCTCATGTATTTCACACGTTTTGAAGCTCTTCATATTTTTCACAACTTTTCAGGCTTTTCATGCTTTTGAACACCGCTTCATGCTCCTCCTATTTTTCAGATCGTTTCATGCTCCTCATATTTTTGAAACCTTTTGAAGCTTTTCATATTTTTCACAACTTTTCAGGCTCTTCATGTTTTTGAACACCTCTTCATGCTCCTACTATTTTTAAGACCGTATCATGTTCGTCATATTTTTCACACCTTTTGAACCTCTTCATATTTTTCACACGTTTTCAGGCTCTTCACGTTTTTCAACACAACTTCATGCTTCTCCTATTTTTCAGACCATTCCATGCTCCTCATATATTTCACACCTTTTGAAGCTCTTCATATATTTCACACCTTTTCAGGCTCTTCATGTTTTTGAATATCGTTTCATGCTCCTCCTATTTTTCAGACCGTTTCATGCTCCTCATATTTTTGACACCTTTTGAAGCTCTTCATATATTTCACATCTTTTCAGACTCTTCATGATTTCCAACACCGCTTCATGCTCCTCATATTTTTCAGACCGTTTCATGCTCCTCATGTATATCACACCTATTGAAGCTCTTCATATTTTTCACACCTTTTCAGGCTCTTCATGTTTTTGAACCCCGTTTCATGCTCCTCCTGTTTTTCAGACCGTTTCATGCTCCTCATATTTTTCACAACTTTTGAAACTCTTCTTATTTTTCACACCTTTTGAAGCTCTTCATATATTTCACACCTTCTCAGGCTCTTCATGTTTTTCAACATCACTTCATGCTCCTCCTATTTTTCAGACCCTTTCATGCTAATCTAGTTTTTGACACCTTTTGAAGCTGTTCATATTTTTCTCACCTTTTGAAGCTCTTCATATTTTTCACACCTTTTCAGGCTCTTCATGTTTTTGAACACCACTTCATGCTCCTCCTGTTTTTCAGACAGTTTCATGCTCCTCATATTTTTCAGAACTTTTGAAGCTCTTCATATTTTTGACACCTTTTGAAGCTCTTCATATTTTTCACAACTTTTGAAGCTGTTCATATTTTTCACATTTTTGAAGCTCTTCATATTTTTCACACGTTTTCAGGCTCTTCATGTTTTTCAACACCGTTTTAATCTGCTTCTATTTTTCAGACCGTTTCATGCTCCTCATATTTTTCACACCTTTTGAAGCTCTTCATATTTTTCACATCTTTTCAGGCTCTTCATGTTTTTGAACACAGCTTCATGCTCCTCCTATTTTTCAGACCGTTTCATGCTCCTCATATTTTTGACACCTTTTGAAGCTCTTCATGTTTTTCACACCTTTTCAGGCACTTCATGTTTTTCAACACCACTTCATTTTCCTCTTATTTTTCAGATCGTTTCATGCTCCTCATATTTCTGACACCTTTTGAAGCTCTTCATGTTTTTCACACCTTTTCAGGCACTTCATGTTTTGCAACACCACTTCATGCTCCTCTTATTTTTCAGATCGTTTCATGCTCCTCATATTTTTGACACCTTTTGAAGGTTTTCATATTTTTCACAACTTTTCAGGCTGTTCATGTTTTTGCACCCCGCATAATGCTCCTCCTTTTTTCAGACCGCTTCATGCTCATCTCATTTTTGACACCTTTTGAAGCTGTTCATATTTTTCACAACTTTTCAGACTCTTCATGTTTTTGAACACCGCTTCATGCTCCTACTATTTTTAAGACCGTATCATGTTCGTCATATTTTTGACACCTTTTGAACCTCTTCATATTTTTCACACCTTTTCAGGCTCTTCACGTTTTTCAACACAACTTTATGCTTCTCCTATTTTTCAGACCGTTCCATGCTCCTCATGTATTTCACACCTTTTGAAGCTCTTCATATATTTCACACCTTTTCAGGCTCTTCATGTTTTTGAATATCGTTTCATGCTCCTCCTATTTTTCAGACCGTTTCATGCTTATCACATTTTTGTCACCTTTTGAAGCTCTTCATATTTTTCACACCTTTTCAGGATCTTCACGTTTTTCAACACAACTTTATGCTTCTCCTATTTTTCAGACCGTTCCATGCTCCTCATGTATTTCACACCTTTTGAAGCTCTTCATATATTTCACATCTTTTCAGACTCTTCATGATTTCCAACACCGCTTCATGCTCCTCATATTTTTCAGACCGTTTCATGCTTATCACATTTTTGTCACCTTTTGAAGCTCTTCATATTTTTCACACCTTTTCAGGATCTTCATGTATTTGAACACCGCTTCATGGTCCTCCTTTTTTTCAGATCGTTTCATGCTCCTCATGTATTTCACACGTTTTGAAACTCTTCATATATTTCACACCTTTTCAAGCTCTTTATGTTTTTGAACAACGTTTCATGCTCCGCTTATTTTTCAGACCGTTTCATGCTCCTCATATTTTTGACACCTTTTGAAGCTCTTCATATTTTTCACACCTTTTGAAGCTCTTCATATATTTCACACCTTTTCAGGCTCTTCATGTTTTTCAAAACCGTTTCATGCTCCTCCTATTTTTCAGACCGTTTCATGCTCATCTAAATTTTTACACCTTTTGTAGCTCTTCATATTTTTCACACCTTTTGAAGCTCTTCATAGTTTTCACACCTTTTCAGGCTCTTCATGTTTTTGAACACCGCTTCATGCTCCTGCTAATTTCCAGACCGTTTCATGCTCATCATATTTTTGACACCTTTCGAAGCTCTCATATTTTTCACACCTTTTCAGGCTCTTCATGTTTTTGAACACCGCTTCATGCTCCTCCTATTTTTCAGACCGTTTCATGCTCATCATATTTTTGACACCTTTTGAAGGTCTCATATTTTTCACACCTTTTCAGGCTCTTCATGTTTTTGAACACCGCATCATGCTCCTCCTATTTTTCAGACCGTTTCCTGCTCCTCATATATTTGATACATTTTGAAGCACTTTATAATTTTCACACCTTTTCAGGCTCTTCATGTTTTTGAACACCGCTTCATGCTCCTCCTATTTTCCAGACCGTTTCATGCTCCTCCTATTTTTCACACTTTTGGAAGCTCTTCATATTTTTCACACCTTTTCAGGCTCTTCATGATTTTGAACACCACTTAATGCTCCTCGTATTTTTTAGAGAGTTTCATGCTCCTCATATTTTTGACACCTTTTGAAGCTCTTCATATTTTTCACATCTTTTGAAGCTCTTCATATTTTTCACACCTTTTGAGGCTCTTCATGTTTTTGAACAACGCTTCATGGTCCTCCTATTTTTCAGACCGTTTCATGCTCCTCATGTATATCACACCTATTGAAGCTCTTCATATTTTTCACACCTTTTCAGGCTCTTCATGTTTTTGAACCCCGTTTCATGCTCCTCCTGTTTTTCAGACCGTTTCATGCTCCTCATATTTTTCACAACTTTTGAAGCTCTTCATATTTTTCACACCTTTTGAAGCTCTTCATATATTTCACACCTTCTCAGGCTCTTCATGTTTTTCAACATCACTTCATGCTCCTCCTATTTTTCAGACCCTTTCATGCTAATCTAGTTTTTGACACCTTTTGAAGCTCTTCATATTTTTCTCACCTTTTGAAGCTCTTCATATTTTTCACACCTTTTCAGGCTCTTCATGTTTTTGAACACCGCTTCATGCTCCTCCTGTTTTTCAGACCGTTTCATGCTCCTCATATTTTTCAGAACTTTTGAAGCTCTTCATATTTTTGACACCTTTTGAAGCTCTTCATATTTTTCACAACTTTTGAAGCTGTTCATATTTTTCACATTTTTGAAGCTCTTCATATTTTTCACACCTTTTCAGGCTCTTCAAGATTTTCAACACCGCTTCATGCTCCTGCTATTTTTCAGACCGTTTCATACTCCTCATATTTTTGACACGTTTTGATGCTCTTCATATTTTGCACACCTTTTCAGGCTCTTCATGTTTTTCACAACCACTTCATGCTCCTCCTCTTTTTCAGACCGTTTCATGCACTTCTCATTGTTTACACCTTTTGAAGCTCTTCATATTTTTCACAGCTTTTCAGTCTCACCAAGTTTTTCAACACCACTTCATGCTTCTCTTATTTTTAAGAAGCTTTCAGGCTCATCTCATTTTTGACACCTTTGAAGCTCTTCATATTTTTCACACCTTTTGAATCTCTTCATATTTTTCACACGTTTTCAGGCTCTTCATGTTTTTCAACACCGTTTTAATCTGCTTCTATTTTTCAGACCGTTTCATGCTCCTCATATTTTTCACACCTTTTGAATCTCTTCATATTTTTCACACGTTTTCAGGCTCTTCATGTTTTTGAACACCGCTTCATGCTCCTCCTATTTTTCAGATTGTTTCATGCTCCTCATATATTTGACACCTTTTGAAGCTCTTCATATTTTTCACACCTTTTCAGGCTCTTCATGTTTTTGAACACCGCTTCATGCTCCTCCTATTTTTCAGACCGTTTCAGGCTCGTCATATTTTTCACACATTTTGAAGCTCTTCATATTTCTCACACATTTTCAGGCTCTTCATGTTTTTCAACACCGCTTCATGCTCCTCCTATTTTTCAGACCGTTTCATGCTCATCTCATTTTTGACACCATTTGAAGCTTTGCATAATTTTCACAACTTTTCAGGATCTTCATGTTTTTGAACACCGCTTCATGCTTCTCCTATTTTTCAGACCGTTTCATGCTCCTCATATTTTTGACACCTTTTGAAGCTCTTCATATTTTTCACACCTTTTGAAGCTCTTCATATATTTCACACCTTTTCAGGCTCTTCATGATTTTCAGAACCGTTTCATGCTCCTCCTATTTTTCAGACCGTTTCATGCTCATCTAAATTTTTACACCTTTTGTAGCTCTTCATATTTTTCACACCTTTTGAAGCTCTTCATAGTTTTCACACCTTTTCAGGCTCTTCATGTTTTTGAACACCGCTTCATGCTCCTGCTAATTTCCAGACCGTTTCATGCTCATCATATTTTTGACACCTTTCAAAGCTCTCATATTTTTCACACCTTTTCAGGCTCTTCATGTTTTTGAACACCGCTTCATGCTCCTCCTATTTTTCAGACCGTTCATGCTCATCATATTTTTGACACCTTTTGAAGCTCTCATATTTTTCACACCTTTTCAGGCTCTTCATGTTTTTGAACACCGCTTCATGCTCCTCCTATTTTTCAGACCGTTTCCTGCTCCTCATATATTTGATACATTTTGAAGCACTTTATAATTTTCACACCTTTTCAGGCTCTTCATGTTTTTGAACACCGCTTCATGCTCCTCCTATTTTTCAGACCGTTTCATGCTCCTCCTATTTTTCACACTTTTTGAAGCTCTTCATATTTTTCACACCTTTTCAGGCTCTTCATGATTTTGAACACCGCTTAATGCTCCTCGTATTTTTTAGAGAGTTTCATGCTCCTCATATTTTTGACACCTTTTGAAGCTCTTCATATTTTTCACATCTTTTGAAGCTCTTTGTATTTTCACATCTTTTAAAGCTCTTCATATTTTTCACACCTTTTCAGGCTCTTCATGTTTTTGAACAACGCTTCATGGTCCTCCTATTTTTCAGACCGTTTCATGCTCCTCATGTATATCACACCTATTGAAGCTCTTCATATTTTTCACACCTTTTCAGGCTCTTCATGTTTTTGAACCCCGTTTCATGCTCCTCCTGTTTTTCAGACCGTTTCATGCTCCTCATATTTTTCACAACTTTTGAAGCTCTTCATATTTTTCATACCTTTTGAAGCTCTTCATATATTTCACACCTTCTCAGGCTCTTCATGTTTTTCAACATCACTTCATGCTCCTCCTATTTTTCAGACCCTTTCATGCTAATCTAGTTTTTGACACCTTTTGAAGCTCTTCATATTTTTCTCACCTTTTGAAGCTCTTCATATTTTTCACACCTTTTCAGGCTCTTCATTTTTTTGAACACCGCTTCATGCTCCTCCTGTTTTTCAGACCGTTTCATGCTCCTCATATTTTTCAGAACTTTTGAAGCTCTTCATATTTTTGACACCTTTTGAAGCTCTTCATATTTTTCACAACTTTTGAAGCTGTTCATATTTTTCACATTTTTGAAGCTCTTCATATTTTTCACACGTTTTCAGGCTCTTCAAGATTTTCAACACCGCTTCATGCTCCTGCTATTTTTCAGACCGTTTCATACTCCTCATATTTTTGACACGTTTTGAGGCTCTTCATATTTTGCACACCTTCTCAGGCTCTTCATATTTTTCACAACCACTTCATGCTCCTCCTCTTTTTCAGACCGTTTCATGCACTTCTCATTGTTTACACCTTTTGAAGCTCTTCATATTTTTCACAGCTTTTCAGTCTCACCAAGTTTTTCAACACCACTTCATACTTCTCTTATTTTTAAGAAGGTTTCATGCTCATCTCATTTTTGACATCTTTGAAGCTCTTCATATTTTTCAGACCTTTTGAATCTCTTCATATTTTTCACACGTTTACAGGCTCTTCATGTTTTTCAACAACGTTTTAATCTGCTTCTATTTTTCAGACCGTTTCATGCTCCTCATATTTTTCACAACTTTTGAATCTCTTCATATTTTTCACACGTTTTCAGGCTCTTCATGTTTTTGAACACCGCTTCATGCTCCTCTTATTTTTCAGATTGTTTCATGCTCCTCATATTTTTGACACCTTTTGAAGCTCTTCATATTTTTCACACCTTTTCAGGCTCTTCATGTTTTTGAACACCGCTTCAAGCTCCTCCTATTTTTCAGACCGTTTCAGGCTCGTCATATTTTTCACACATTTTGAAGCTCTTCATATTTCTCACACCTTTTCAGGCTCTTCATGTTTTTCAACACCGCTTCATGCTCCTCCTATTTTTCAGACCGTTTCATGCTCATCTCATTTTTGACACCATTTGAAGCTTTGCATAATTTTCACAACTTTTCAGGATCTTCATGTTTTTGAACACCGCTTCATGCTTCTCCTATTTTTCAGACCGTATCATGCTCCTCATATTTTTCACACCTTTTGAAGCTCTTCATATATGTCACAACTTTTGAAGCTCTTCATATTTTTCATATTTTTGAAGCTCTTCATATTTTTCACACCTTTTCAGGCTCTTCATGTTTTTCAACACCGCTTCATGCTCCTCCTATTTTTCAGATCGTTTCATGCTCCTCATATTTGACACGTTTTGAAGCTCTTCATATTTTTCACACCTTTTCAGGCTCTTTATGTTTTTGAACACTTCTTCATGCTCGTCCTCATTTTCAAACCGTTTCATGCTTTTCATATTTTTGACACCTTTTGAAGCTCTTCATATTTTTCACACCTTTTGAAGCTCTTCATATATTTCACACCTTTTCAGGCTCTTCATGTTTTTCAAAACCGTTTCATGCTCCTCCTATTTTTCAGATCATTTCATGCTCCTCATATTTCTGACACCTTTTGAAACTCTTCATATTTTTCACACCTTTTCCGGCTCTTCATGTTTTTCAACACCAATTCATGCTCCTCCTATTTTTGAGACCGTTTCATGCTCCTCATATTTCTGACACCTTTTGAAACTCTTCATATTTTTCACACCTTTTCAGGCTCTTCATTTTTTTAACACCTCTTCATGCTCCTCCTATTTTTCAGACCGTTTCATTCTCCTCATATTTTTGACACCTTTTCAAGCTCTTCATATATTTCACAACTTTTCAGGCTCTTCATTTTTTTCAACACCACTTCATGGTCCTCCTATATTTCAGAGCGTTTCATGCTCCTCATATTTTTGACACCTTTTGAAGCTCTTCATATATTTCACACATTTTCAGGCTCTTCATGTTTTTCAACACCGCTTCATGCTCGTCCTATTTTTCAGAACGTTTCATGCTCCTCATATTTTTCACACCTTTTGAAGCTCTTAATATTTTTCACACCTTTTCAGGCTCTCATGTTTTTCAACACCCTTTCATGCTCCTCCTATTTTTCAGACCGTTTCATGCTCCTCATATTTTTGAAACCTTTAAAAACTCTTCATATTTTTTACACCTTTTCAGGCTCTTCATGTTTTCAAACACCGCTTCATGCTCCACCTATTTTTCAGGCCGTTTCATGCTCCTCATATTTTTGACACCTTTAGAAGCACTTCATATTATTCACACCTTTTCAGGCTCTTCATGTTTTTGAACACAGCTTCATGCTACTCCTATTTTTCAGATCGTTTCATGCTCATCTCATTTTGACACCTTTTGAAGCTCTTCATATTTTTCATACCTTTTGAAGCTCTTCATATATTTCATACCTTTTCAGGCTCTTCATGATTTTCAACACCGCTTCATGGTCCTCCTTTTTTTCAGACATTTTAATGCTCATCTCCTTTTTGACACCTTTTGAAGCTCTTCATATTTTTCACACATTTTGAGGCCTTCATATTTTTCACATTTTTGAAGCTCTTCATATTTTTCACACATTTTCAGACTCTTCATGTTTTCCAACACCGTTTCATGCTCCTTCTATTTTTCAGACCGTTTCATGCTCCTCATATTTTTGACACCTTTTGAAGCTCTTCATATATTTTACACCTTTTGAAGCTCTTCATATATTTCACACCTTTTCAGGCTCTTTCTGTTTTTCAACACCACTTCTTGCTCCTCATATTTTTCAGACCCTTTCATGCTAATCTAATTTTTGACACCTTTTGAAGCTCTTCATATTTTTCACACCTATTGAAGCTCTTCATATTTTTCACACATTTTCAGGTTGTTCATGTTTTTATACACCGCTTCATGCTCCTCCTATTTTTCAGACCGTTTCATGCTCCTCATATTTTTGACACCTTTTGAAGCTCTTCATATTTTTCACACCTTTTCAGGCTCTTCATGTTTTTCAACACCACTTCATGCTCCTCCTGTTTTTCAGACTGTTTCTTTCTCCTCATATTTTTGACACTTTTGAAGCTCTGCATATTTTTCACACCTTTTCAGGCTCTTCATGATTTTCAACACCGCTTCATGCTCCTCCAATTTTTCAGACCGTTTCATGCTCATCTCATTTTTGAAATCTTTTGAAGCTCTTCATATTTTTCACACCTTTTGAATCTCTTCATATTTTTCATATTTTTGAAGCTCTTCATATTTTTCACAAGTTTTCAGGCTTTTCATGTTTTTCAACACCACTTCATGCTCCTGCTATTTTTCAGACCTTTTCATGCTCATCTCATTTTTGACACCTTTCGAAAGTCTTCATATTTTTCAAACATTTTGAAGCTCTTCATATTTTCTACAAGTTTTCAGACTCTTCATGTTTTTGAACACCGCATCATGCTCCTCCTATTTTTCAGAATGTTTCATGCTCCTCATGTATTTCACACCTTTTGAAGCTCTTCATATTTTTCACACCTTTTCAAGCTCTTCATGTTTTTGAACAACGTTTCATGATCTTAATATGTTTCAGAACGTCATGCTCCTCATATTTTTGACACCTTTTAAAGCTCTTCATATTTTTCACACCTTTCAAGCTCTTCGGGTTTTTGAACACCGCTTCATGCTCCTCCTATTTTTCAGACCGTTTCATGCTCCTCCTATTTTTGACACCTTTTGATGCTCTCATATTTTTCACACCTTTTCAGGCTCTTCATGTTTTTGAGCACTGCTTCATTCTCCTCCTATTTTTCAGACCGTTTCATGCTCCTCCTTTTTTTCACACCTTTTGAAGCTTTTCATATATTTCACATCTCTTCAGGCTCTTCATGTTTTTGAATATCGTTTGACGCTCCTCCTATTTTTCAGACCGTTTCATGCTCCACATATTTTTGACACCTTTTGAAGCTCTTCATATTTTTCACACCTTTTGAAGCTCTTCATATATTTCACACCTTTTCAGGCTCTTTATGTTTTTCAACACCGTCTCATGCTCCTCCTATTTTTCAGACCGTTTCATGCTCATCTAAATTTTTACACCTTTTGTAGCTCTTCATATTTTTCACACCTTTTGAAGCTCTTCATATTTTTCACACCTTTTCAGGCTCTTCATGTTTTTGAACACCGCTTCATGCTCCTCCTATTTTTCAGACCGTCATGCTCCTCATATTTTTGACACCTTTTGAAGCTCTTCATATTTTTTACACCTTTTCAGGCTCTTCATGTTTTTGAACAACGCTTCATGCTCCTCCTATTTTTCAGACCTTTATGCTCCTCATATTTTTGACACCTTTTGAAGCTCTTCATATTTTTCACACCTTTTCAGGCTCTTCATGTTTTTGAACAACGCTTCATGCTCCTCCTATTTTTCAGACCGTTTCATGCTCCTCATGTATTTCACACCTTTTGAAGCTCTTCATATTTTTCACACCTTTTCAGGCTCTTCATGTTTTGAACACCGCTTCATGCTCCTCCTATTTTTCAGACCGTCATGCTCCTCATATTTTTGACACCTTTTGAAGCTTTTCATATTTTTCACACCTTTTCAGGCTCTTCATGTTTTTGAACACTGCTTCATGCTCCTCCTATTTTTAAGACCGTATCATGTTCGTCATATTTTTCACACCTTTTGAACCTCCTCATATTTTTCACACGTTTTCAGGCTCTTCACGTTTTTCAACACAACTGCATTCTTCTCCTATTTTTCAGACCGTTCCATGCTCCTCATGTCTTTCACACCTTTTGAAGCTTTTCATATATTTCACACCTTTTCAGGCTCTTCATGTTTTTGAATATCGTTTCATGCTCCTCCTATTTTTCAGACCGTTTCATGCTCCTCATATTTTTGACACCTTTTGAAGCTCTTCATATATTTCACATCTTTTCAGACTCTTCATGGTTTCGAACTCCGCTTCATGCTCCTCACATTTTTCAGACCGTTTCATGCTCCTCCTATTTTTCACACTTTTTGAAGCTCTTCATATTTTTCACACCTTTTCAGGCTCTTCATGATTTTGAACACCGCTTAATGCTCCTCGTATTTTTTAGATAGTTTCATGCTCCTCATATTTTTGACACCTTTTGAAGCTCTTCATATTTTTCACATTTTTTGAATCTCTTCGTATTTTCACATCTTTTAAACCTCTTCATATTTTTCACACCTTTTCAGGCTCTTCATGTTTTTGAACACCGCTTCATGCTCCTCCTATTTTTCAGACCCTCATGCTTCTCATATTTTTGACACCTTTTGAATCTCTTCATATTTTTCACACCTTTTCAGGCTCTTCATGTTTTTGAACAACGCTTCATAGTCCTCCTATTTTTCAGACCGTTTCATGCTCCTCATGTATATCACACCTATTGAAGCTCTTCATATTTTTCACACCTTTTCAGGCTCTTCATGTTTTTGAACCCCGTTTCATGCTCCTCCTGTTTTTCAGACCGTTTCATGCTCCTCATATTTTTCACAACTTTTGAAGCTCTTCATATTTTTCACACCTTTTGAAGCTCTTCATATATTTCACACCTTCCTAGGCTCTTCATGTTTTTCAACATCACTTCATGGTCCTCCTATATTTCAGACCCTTTCATGCTAATCTAGTTTTTGACACCTTTTGAAGCTCTTCATATTTTTCTCACCTTTTGAAGCTCTTCATATTTTTCACGCCTTTTCAGGCTCTTCATGTTTTTGAACACCGCTTCATGCTCCTCCTGTTTTTCAGACCGTTTCATGCTCCTCATATTTTTCAGAACTTTTGAAGCTCTTCATATTTTTGACACCTTTTGAAGCTCTTCATATTTTTCACAACTTTTGAAGCTGTTCATATTTTTCACATTTTTGAAGCTCTTCATATTTTTCACACGTTTTCAGGCTCTTCATGTTTTTCAACACCGCTTCATGCTCCTGCTATTTTTCAGACCGTTTCATACTACTCATATTTTTGACACGTTTTGAGGCTCTTCATATTTTTCAAACCTTTTCAGGTTCTTCATGTTTTTGAACACCGCTTCATACTCCTCCTATTTTTCAGACCGTATCATGCTCCTCATATTTTTCACACCTTTTGAAGCTCTTCATATATGTCACAACTTTTGAAGCTCTTCATATTTTTCATATTTTTGAAGCTCTTCATGTTTTTCACACATTTTCAGGCTCTTCATGTTTTTCAACACCGCTTCATGCTCCTCCTATTTTTCAGATCGTTTCATGCTCCTCATATTTGACACGTTTTGAAGCTCTTCATATTTTTCACACCTTTTCAGGCTCTTTATGTTTTTGAACACTTCTTCATGCTCGTCCTCATTTTCAAACCGTTTCATGCTTCTCATATTTTTGACACCTTTTGAAGCTCTTCATATTTTTCACACCTTTTGAAGCTCTTCATATATTTCACACCTTTTCAGCCTCTTCATGTTTTTCAAAACCGTTTCATGCTCCTCCTATTTTTCAGATCATTTCATGCTCCTCATATTTCTGACACCTTTTGAAACTCTTCATATTTTTCACACCTTTTCCGGCTCTTCATGTTTTTCAACACCAATTCATGCTCCTCCTATTTTTGAGACCGTTTCATGCTCCTCATATTTCTGACACCTTTTGAAACTCTTCATATTTTTCATACCTTTTCAGGCTCTTCATTTTTTTAACACCTCTTCATGCTCCTCCTATTTTTCAGACGGTTTCATTCTCCTCATATTTTTGACACCTTTTCAAGCTCTTCATATATTTCACAACTTTTCAGGCTCTTCATTTTTTTCAACACCACTTCATGGTCCTCCTATATTTCAGAGCGTTTCATGCTCCTCATATTTTTGACACCTTTTGAAGCTCTTCATATATTTCACACATTTTCAGGCTCTTCATGTTTTTCAACACCGCTTCATGCTCGTCCTATTTTTCAGAACGTTTCATGCTCCTCATATTTTTCACACCTTTTGAAGCTCTTAATATTTTTCACACCTTTTCAGGCTCTCATGTTTTTCAACACCCTTTCATGCTCCTCCTATTTTTCAGACCGTTTCATGCTCCTCATATTTTTGAAACCTTTAAAAACTCTTCATATTTTTTACACCTTTTCAGGCTCTTCATGTTTTCAAACACCGCTTCATGCTCCACCTATTTTTCAGGCCGTTTCATGCTCCTCATATTTTTGACACCTTTAGAAGCACTTCATATTATTCACACCTTTTCAGGCTCTTCATGTTTTTGAACACAGCTTCATGCTACTCCTATTTTTCAGATCGTTTCATGCTCATCTCATTTTGACACCTTTTGAAGCTCTTCATATTTTTCATACCTTTTGAAGCTCTTCATATATTTCATACCTTTTCAGGCTCTTCATGATTTTCAACACCGCTTCATGGTCCTCCTTTTTTTCAGACATTTTAATGCTCATCTCCTTTTTGACACCTTTTGAAGCTCTTCATATTTTTCACACATTTTGAGGCCTTCATATTTTTCACATTTTTGAAGCTCTTCATATTTTTCACACATTTTCAGACTCTTCATGTTTTCCAACACCGTTTCATGCTCCTTCTATTTTTCAGACCGTTTCATGCTCCTCATATTTTTGACACCTTTTGAAGCTCTTCATATATTTTACACCTTTTGAAGCTCTTCATATATTTCACACCTTTTCAGGCTCTTTCTGTTTTTCAACACCACTTCTTGCTCCTCATATTTTTCAGACCCTTTCATGCTAATCTAATTTTTGACACCTTTTGAAGCTCTTCATATTTTTCACACCTATTGAAGCTCTTCATATTTTTCACACATTTTCAGGTTGTTCATGTTTTTATACACCGCTTCATGCTCCTCCTATTTTTCAGACCGTTTCATGCTCCTCATATTTTTGACACCTTTTGAAGCTCTTCATATTTTTCACACCTTTTCAAGCTCTTCATTTTTTTGAACAACGTTTCATGATCTTCCTATTTTTCAGAAAGTTTCATGCTCCTCATATTTTTTACACCTTTTGAAGCTCTTCATATTTTTCACACCTTTCAAGCTCTTCATGTTTTTGAACACCGCTTCATGCTCCTCCTATTTTTCAGACCGTTTCATGCTCATCATATTTTTGACACCTTTTGAAGCTCTCATATTTTTCACACCTTTTCAGGCTCTTCATGTTTTTGAACACCGCTTCATGCTCCTCCTATTTTTCAGACCGTTTCCTGCTCCTCATATATTTGATACATTTTGAAGCACTTCATAATTTTCACAACTTTTCAGGCTCTTCATGTTTTTGAACACCGCTTCATGCTCCTCCTATTTTTCAGACCGTTTCATGCTCCTCCTATTTTTCACACTTTTTGAAGCTCTTCATATTTTTCACACCTTTTCAGGCTCTTCATGATTTTGAACACCGCTTAATGCTCCTCGTATTTTTTAGAGAGTTTCATGCTCCTCATATTTTTGACACCTTTTGAAGCTCTTCATATTTTTCACATCTTTTGAATCTCTTCGTATTTTCACATCTTTTAAAGCTCTTCATATTTTTCACACCTTTTCAGGCTCTTCATGTTTTTGAACACCGCTTCATGCTCCTCCTATTTTTCAGACCCTCATGCTCCTCATATTTTTGACACCTTTTTAATCTCTTCATATTTTTCTCACCTTTTCAGGCTCTTCATGTTTTTGAACAACGCTTCATAGTCCTCCTATTTTTCAGACCGTTTCATGCTCCTCATGTATATCACACCTATTGAAGCTCTTCATATTTTTCACACCTTTTCAGGCTCTTCATGTTTTTGAACCCCGTTTCATGCTCCTCCTGTTTTTCAGACCGTTTCATGCTCCTCATATTTTTCACAACTTTTGAAGCTCTTCATATTTTTCACACCTTTTGAAGCTCTTCATATATTTCACACCTTCCTAGGCTCTTCATGTTTTTCAACATCACTTCATGCTCCTCCTATTTTTCAGGCCCTTTCATACTAATCTAGTTTTTGACACCTTTTGAAGCTCTTCATATTTTTCTCACGTTTTGAAGCTCTTCATATTTTTCACACCTTTTCAGGCTCTTCATGTTTTTGAACACCGCTTCATGCTCCTCCTGTTTTTCAGACCGTTTCATGCTCCTCATATTTTTCAGAACTTTTGAAGCTCTTCATATTTTTCTCACCTTTTGAAGCTCTTCATATTTTTCACACCTTTTCAGGCTCTTCATGTTTTTGAACAACGCTTCATAGTCCTCCTATTTTTCAGACCGTTTCATGCTCCTCATGTATATCACACCTATTGAAGCTCTTCATATTTTTCACACCTTTTCAGGCTGTTCATGTTTTTAAGTACCGCTTCATTGTCCTCCTATTTTTCAGACCGTTTCATGCTCCTCATGTATTTCACACCTTTTGAAGCTCTTCATATTTTTCACACCTTTTCAGGCTCTTCATGTTTTTGAACACCGCTTCATGCTCCTGCTAATTTCCAGACCGTTTCATACTCCCCATATTTTTGATACGTTTTGAGGCTCTTCATATTTTTCACACCTTTTCAAGCTCTTCATGTTTTTGAACAACGTTTCTCGATTTTCCTATTTTTGAGAACGTTTCAAGCTCCTCATATTTTTGACACCTTTTAAAGCTCTTCATATTTTTCACACCTTTCAAGCTCTTCGTGTTTTTGATCACCGCTTCATGCTCCTCCTATTTTTCAGACCGTTTCATGCTCCTCATATTTTTGACACCTTTTGAAGCTCTCATATTTTTCACACCTTTTCAGGCTCTTCATGTTTTGAACACCGCTTCATGCTCCTCCTATTTTTCAGACCGTCATGCTCCTCATATTTTTGACACCTTTTGAAGCTTTTCATATTTTTCACACCTTTTCAGGCTCTTCATGTTTTTGAACAACGCTTCATGGTCCTCCTATTTTTCAGACCGTTTCATGCTCCTCATGTATTTCACACCTTTTGAAGCTCTTCATATTTTCCAACCTTTTTCGGCTCTTTATGAATTTTAAAATCACTTCATGATGCTCCTATTTTTCACACCGTTTCATGCTCATCTCATTTTTGACAACTTTTGAGGCTCTTCATATTTTTCACACCTTCTGAAGCTCTTCATATTTTTCACATTTTTGAAGCTCTTCATATTTTTCACACGTTTTCAGGCTCTTCATGTTTTGCATCACCGCTTCATGCTCCTGCTATTTTTCAGACCGTTTCATACTCCTCATATTTTTGACACGTTTTGAGGCTCTTCATATTTTTCAAACCTTTTCAGGCTCTTCATGTTTTTGAACACCGCTTCATGCTCCTCCTATTTTTCAGACCGTTTCATGCTCCTCATTTATTTCACAGCTTTTCAACCTCTTCATATTTTGCTCACCTTTTCAGGCTCTTCATGTTTTTCACAACCACTTCATGCTCCTCCTATTTTTCAGACCGTTTCATGCACTTCTCATTGTTTACACCTTTTGAAGCTCTTCATATTTTTCACAGCTTTTCAGTCTCACCATGTTTTTCAACACCGCTTCATGCTCCTCCTGTTTTTCAGACCGTTTCATGCTCCTCATAATTTTGACACTTTTGAAGCTGTTCATATTTCTCACACCTTTTCAGGCTCTTCATGTTTTTGAACACCGCTTCATGCTCCTCCTATTTTTTAGACCGTTTCATGCTCCTCATGTATTTCACAGCTTTTGAAGCTCTTCATATATTTCACACCTTTTCAATCTCTTCATGATTTCCAACACCGCTTCATGCTCCTCATATTTTTCAGACCATTTTATGCTGATCTGATTTTTGTCACCTTTTGAAGCTGTTCATATTTTTCACAGCTTTTGAAGCTCTTCATCTTTTTCACACCTTTTCAGGCTGTTCATGTTTTCAACACCGCTTCTTGCCTCTCCTATATTTCAGACCGTTTCATGCTCCTCATATTTTTGACACGTTTTGAAGCTCTTCATATTTTTCACAAGTTTTCAGGCTCTTCACGTTTTTCAACACAACTTCATGCTTCTCCTATTTTTCAGACCGTTCCATGCTCCTCATGTATTTCACACCTTTTGAAGCTCTTCATATATTTCACACCTCTTCAGGCTCTTCATGTTTTTGAATATCGTTTCAGGCTCCTCCTATTTTTCAGACCATTTCATGCTCCTCATATTTTTGACACCTTTTGAAGCTCTTCATATATTTCACATCTTTTCAGACTCTTCATGATTTCCAACACCGCTTCATGCTCCTCATATTTTTCAGACCATCATGTTCCTCATATTTTTGACACCTTTTGAAGCTCTTCATATTTTTCACACCTTTTCAGACACTTCATGTTTTTGAAGAACGCTTCATGCTCCTCCTATTTTTCAGACCATCATGCTCCTCATATTTTTGACACCTTTTGAAGCTCTTCACATTTTTCACACCTTTTCAGGCCCTTCATGTTTTTGAACAACGTTTCATGCTCCTCCTATTTTTCACACGTTTTGAAGCTCTTCATATTTTTCACACCTTCTCAGGCTCTTCATGTTTTTGAACCCCGTTTCATGCTCCTCCTGTTTTTCAGACCGTTTCATGCTCCTCATGTTTTTCACAACTTTTGAAGCTCTTCATATTTTTCACACCTTTTGAAGCTCTTCATATATTTCACACCTTCTCAGGCTCTTCATGTTTTTCAACATCACTTCATGATCCTCCTATTTTTCAGACCCTTTCATGCTAATCTAATTTTTGACACCTTTTGAAGCTCTTCATATTTTTCAAACCTTTTTCGGCTCTTTATGAATTTTAAAACCGCTTCATGCTCCTCCTATTTTTCACACCGTTTCATGCTCATCACATTTTTGACAACTTTTGAGGCTCTTCATATTTTTCATACCTTATGAAGCTGTTCATATTTTTCACATTTTTGAAGCTCTTCATAGTTTTCACACCTTTTCAGGCTCTTCATGTTTTTGAACACCGCTTCATGCTCCTCCTATTTTTCAGACCGTTTCATGCTCCTCCTATTTTTCAGACCATCATGCTCCTCATGTATATCACACCTTTTGAAGCTCTTCATATTTTTCACACCTTTTCAGGCTCTTCATGTTTTTGAACCCCGTTTCATGCTCCTCCTGTTTTTCAGACCGTTTCATGCTCCTCATGTTTTTCACAACTTTTGAAGCTCTTCATATTTTTCACACCTTTTGAAGCTCTTCATATATTTCACACCTTCTCAGGCTGTTCATGTTTTTCAACATCACTTCATGCTCCTCCTATTTTTCAGACCCTTTCATGCTAATCTAATTTTTGACACCTTTTGAAGCTCTTCATATTTTTCTCACCTTTTGAAGCTCTTCATATTTTTCACACCTTTTCAGGCTCTTCATGTTTTTGAACACTGCTTCATGCTCCTCCTGTTTTTCAGACCGTTTCAAGCTCCTCATATTTTTCTCAACTTTTGAAGCTCTTCATATTTTTGACATCTTTTGAAGCTCTTCATATTTTTCAAACCTTTTTCGGCTCTTTATGAATTTTAAAACCGCTTCATGCTCCTCCTATTTTTCACACCGTTTCATGCTCATCACATTTTTGACAACTTTTGAGGCTCTTCATATTTTTCACACCTTATGAAGCTGTTCATATTTTTCACATTTTTGAAGCTCTTCATAGTTTTCACACCTTTTCAGGCTCTTCATGTTTTTGAACACCGCTTCATGCTCCTCCTATTTTTCAGACCGTTTCATGCTCCTCCTATTTTTCACACGTTTTGAAGCTCTTCATATTTTTCACACCTTTTCAGGCTCTTCATGATTTTGAACACCGCTTAATGCTCCTCGTATTTTTTAGACCGTTTCATGCTCCTCATATTTTTGACACCTTTTGAAGCTCTTCATATTTTTCAGATCTTTTGAAGCTCTTCGTATTTTCACTTCTTTTAAAGCTCTTCATATTTTTCATACCTTTTCAGGCTCTTCATGTATTTGAACACCGCTTCATGCTCCTCCTATTTTTCAGACCGTCATGCTCCTCATATTTTTGACACCTTTTGAAGCTCTTTATATTTTTCACACCTTTTCAGGCTCTTCATGTTTTTCAACAACGCTTCATGGTCCTCCTATTTTTCAGACCGTTTCATGCTCCTCATATTTTTGACACCTTTTGAAGCTCTTCATATTTTTCTCACCTTTTGAAGCTCTTCATATTTTTCACACCTTTTCAGGCTCTTCATGTTTTTGAACACCGCTTCATGCTCATCATATTTTTCAGACCATTTCATGCTGATCTCATTTTTGTCACCTTTTGAAGCTGTTCATATTTTTCACAACTTTTGAAGCTCTTCATCTTTTTCACACCTTTTCAGGCTGTTCATGTTTTCAACACCGCTTCTTGCCTCTCCTATATTTCAGAACGTTTCATGCTCCTCATATTTTTGACACGTTTTGAAGCTCTTCATATTTTTCACACCTTCTCAGGCTCTTCATGTTTTTGAACACCGTTTCATGCTTCTCCTATTTTTCAGACCGTTTCATGCTCCTCATATATTTGACACGTTTTGAAGCTCCTCATATTTTTCACACCTTTTCAGGCTCTTCATGTTTTTGAACACAGTTTCATGCTTCTCCTATTTTTCAGACCGTTTCATGCTCCTCATATTTTTGACACTTTTTGAAGCTCCTTATTTTTTTCACACTTTTTAGGCTCTTCATATTTTTGAACACCTCTTCATGCTCCACTAATTTTTCAGACCGTTTCATGCTCCTCATATTTTTCACACCTTTTGAAGCTCTTCATATTTTTCACAACTTCTCAGGCTTTTCATGTTTTTGAACACCGCTTCATGCTCCTCCTATTTTTCAGACCGTTTCATGCTCCTCATGCATTTCACAAGTTTTGAAGTTCTTCATATTTTTCACACCTTTTTAGCCTCTTCATGTTTTTGAACACCGCTTCATGCTCCTCCTATTTTTCAGATCGTTTCATGCTCCTCATATTTTTCACACCTTTTGAAGCTCTTCATATTTTTCACAACTTTTCAGGCTTTTCATGTTTTTGAACACCGCTTCATGCTCCTCCTATTTTTCAGACCGTTTCATGCTCCTCATGTATTTCACAAGTTTTGAAGTTCTTAATATTTTTCACACCTTTTTAGCCTCTTCATATTTTTGAACACCTCTTCATGCTCCACTAATTTTTCAGACCGTTCCATGCTCCTCATGTATTTCAAACCTTTTGAAGCTCTTCATATATTTCACACCTCTTCAGGCTCTTCATGTTTTTGAATATCGTTTCAGGCTCCTCCTATTTTTCAGACCGTTTCATGCTCCTCATATTTTGACACATTTTGAAGCTCTTCATATTTGTCACACCTTTTCAGGCTCTTCATGTTTTTGAACACCACTTCATGCTCCTCCTATTTTTCAGACCGTTTCATGCTCCTCATATTTTGACACATTTTGAAGCTCTTCATATATTTCACACCTCTTCAGGCTCTTCATGTATTTGAACACCACTTCATGCTCCTCCTATTTTTCAGACCGTTTCATGCTCCTCATATTTTGACACATTTTGAAGCTCTTCATATTTTTCACACCTTTTCAGGCTCTTCATGTTTTTGAACACCGCTTCATCCTCCTCCTATTTTTCAGACTGTTTCATGCTCCGCATATTTTTACCACCGTTTGAAGCTTCTCATATTTTTAACACATTTTCTGGCTGTTCAAGTTTTTCAACACCACTTCATGCTCCTCTTTTTTTGCAGACCGTTTCTTGCTCCCCATATTTTTTACACCTTTTGAAGCTCTTCATATTTTTCACACGATTTCAGGATCTTCATGTTTTTCAAGACCGCTTCATGCTCCTCCTATTTTTCAGACCGTTTCATGCTCCTCATATTTTTGACACTTTTTGAAGCTCTTCATATTTTTCACAACTTTTCACTCTTCATGTTTTTGAACACCAATACATGCTCCTCCTATTTTTCAGAGAGTTTCATGCTCTTCATGTATTTCACACCTTTTGAAGCTCTTCATATTTTTCACACCTTTTCAGGCTCTTCATGTTTTTGAACACAGTTTCATGATCCTCCTATTTTTCAGATCGTTTCATGCTCCTCATGTATTTCACACCTTTTGAAGCTCTTCATATTTTTCACACCTTTTCAGGCTCTTCATGTTTTTCAACACCACTTCATGCTCCTCCTATTTTTCAGACCGTTTCATGCTCATCTCATTTTTGACACATTTGAAGCTCTTCATAATTTTTACACCTTTTGAAGCTCTTCATATTTTTCACACCTTTTCAGGCTCTTCATGTTTTTCAAGACCGCTTCATGCTCCTCATATTTTTCAGACCGTTTCATGCTCCTCATATTTTTATACCTTTTGAAGCTCTTCATATTTTTCACACCTTTTCAGACTCTTCATGTTTTTCAACACCGCTTCATGCTCCTATTATTTTTCAGACCGTTTCATGCTCCTCCTATTTTTCATACCGTTAAATGCTCCTCATATTTTTGACACCTTTTGAAGCTTTTCATATTTTTCACACCTTTTCAGGGTCTTTATTTTTTTCAACAGCTTTTCATGATCCTCCTATTTTTCAGACCGTTTCTTGCTCCCCATATTTTTTACACCTTTTGAAGCTCTTCATATTTTTCACACGATTTCAGGATCTTCATGTTTTTCAAGACCGCTTCATGCTCCTCCTATTTTGCAGACCGTTTCATGCTCCTCATATTTTTGACACTTTTTGAAGCTCTTCATATTTTTCACAACTTTTCAGACTCTTCATGTTTTTGAACACCAATACATGCTCCTCCTATTTTTCAGAGAGTTTCATGCTCTTCATGTATTTCACACCTTTTGAAGCTCTTCATATTTTTCTCACCTTTTGAAGCTCT